>NW_006286678.1:1183811-1190847 GCF_000327345.1 Myotis davidii | reverse complement strand
GCCGCGCGCACCCTCCCCACTGGGAATGTGCCCTCAACCAAGGTTCGTGCCCTTGACTGGAATCGAACCTGGGACCCTTGAGTCCGCAGGCTCTATCCACTGAGCCAAACCAGTTAGGGCTCCTATTTTCTATTTAAAAATATTTTTGCTGTGCTTACCGAGAGGTTTCTTCAACTTTATCTCCCAGTACTTTTTTGAGCTTTTTGTTTCTGCTATAATTTTTAGTTTCCCAAAGCTCATTTTTGTTCTCCTGGTGCACCTTTTGTATAACATCCTGTTCTTGCTTTATGATTACAGTATCTTTTTTATGCCTGTGCATTATTAGTTGGTATTCCATCTGCTGTAAGGATGAGATTTTCTCTTATTCATTTTTATTCAATGAGTTATAATCTGTACTTTGTTTAAGGTTATATGGCTTTATAAAATAAAGCAGGGAGTGTTCTTTCTAGTCTCTGTATGGCTTTGTGTAATAATAGAATTATATCTTTCTTCTGGATTTGATGCTGTCCTTACAGGATTTTTCTAAAAAAGCAACTGATTTAATTTCTTTAATGATTATGGTATCATTTAGCTTCTATTTATTTTTTGGTAAAATTTGATAGTTAATATTTTTAAAGTTATTAATTTCACTTGTTTTCGAACTTGCTAACATAGTCATTTATAATAACTTTTAATATTTTAATCCATAATTCCCATTGAGTCTATCATCTTTTTTATTCCTAATATTTTTTCTCTTTCTTTTTTTCCCCATCCTGCTTTATCAATTTGAAAGTCTCTTCAAAGGACCAACCTTTGGCTCTATGGGTCTTCTCCACTGTAACTTTGCTTTTTCTGCTAAGCTATATATATCTATTGTTCTCTATCTGTATTTATATATTCGTAACTGTCCTTGGTGTGTTTGAGAGAAAAGCGAGGCCAGTTTAGTGACACTATTTTTCATGACATAAATGTGAAAATAACTATGTACTTACCTCCTTCCATCTGTCAGTGTTTGTGCTGAGAGACATGTTTTATGTCACAGCTACCTATGTTACCTGTAATTAGGAGAAAGAACACCAGCTCAGCCACTCGTTCATTTGTGATCTTAGACTTTTTAACTTCCTTCATGTTCAGTTTTTCTATTCATAATGGGTTGTAGTCAGGATTAAATGAGGCACATGTGACTATACCCTCCCGGTAGGTGCAGAGTAAATGGTTGTTAAATGTTTGGAATTTGTCATATTTACTAACGTGATTTCTTTCCACATCACTGCACTCTCCTGTGCTCTGGGCATCCTGCCCTCTGCTGCTGTTGCCCATCTGCAAACACCTGCAGTTGCTGTAATCAGTTGTATCAGTGGCCCCTGGAGTCTAATATTTTCCTTCTCTGCTCGTTGTCTCACTGAGCTGGATTCTCCTTGAGCTGGTAATTTCATGTTCTCTCCTTGTGTGCCATTGAAAGCCCTAGCGATGGTTTGTTCTCACAGCTCCTGGTCTTCCATGCAGTGGTGCCATCCCATTGAGGGGGGCCGACTGCCAGACACTGGACCAAGGCAAGGCAGGTCCTGGTTGGGCGGCAGTGCCCACAGCTGAGTCACTTGTTTCTGGGTTGGAATGGTATCTTGCCTTTGTTGATGAGCCTTTTCACCATCCTGAAACAGTTCTGTAATGCTTTCTTCCATGGGCCACCATTTCTGTTTTACTGCCATCCCAATTTTGTCCTAAACCTGGGTCAACAAAGTTTTTCTATAAAGGGCCAGATGGTGAATATTTCATACCTTGCAGGCCACATGTGGTCTCTGTTACATGCCCCCCCCCTCTTTAAAAATATAAAAGCCATTTTGACTGAAGTTAGTAAATATTCTTCTTATGAATTTTTAATTGTTTTCTGGTGCCTTAATTTTAAAATTGTGATATAGAGCATTTATTCAAAAGTGGGTGAATATTTACACGTTTGGTTTAACGCACAAAAATGAAACAATCTTTTGTGAATGCTATCTCCCAAGCCAGAAATATAATATTATTAATACTTCAGAGTGGCCCCCCACAAATCCCTCTCTAATTGCATCTTTCTCCCACCAAGAAGTTAGAAATTGAGTAATGGAATAAATCCAATGAAAACAAAACCTGCTCTACTGCATCTTGTGGAAATTGTGTCTTTGCTTACTTTATAGTTTTACCACATGTGATAGATCTTACAATAATATATTATTTGGCTTTTGATTGATTTTGAATTTTGTGTAACTGGAATCATACTACATGTACCTTCTTTTGCTCAACATTATGTTTTTGGGATCCATTCATGTTAATGTATACAACAGTAGTTCATTCATTTTTGCTGCTTATTGAATTCATTTGTTGGACTATACCACATCCTTTTACAGTCTGTTTTACTGTCGGTGGACATCTGGATTGTTTCTGGTATTTGTTCTCATGAATAATGCTGCTGTGAACATTCTCACTCAATTCTCCTGGTGCACATGTGTGAGAGATAGTCCTAATAGGAAGTTGTTGGGCTTTTGTACATCTAGCTTTTCACAGTAATGCCTGGTTTCCAAAGTGGTTGTACCAGTAAGCTCTCCCCCCCAGCAGAGAAAGAGAATTCCCTTTGCTCCTCATCCTTGTCAACAGTCGGTATTGTTCTTGTTCTAAGTTTTTGCCTTTTTAGTGAATGGGGTAGTATCTGTTTCATTGTGGTTTTAATTGCATTTTCCTGATTATTGAACAGTTGAACATCTTTTCACATATGTTTTTCCTATAAGCTTCTTCTATCATTCCTATTTATTTCTATTTATTTTCTATTTATGGCTTTGCCCACTTCTTACCCATTAAGTTATATATCTTTTTTAATAAGTAGATTGTTGTTTATATATTCTAGATACTGATTATTCGTTTTGTTATTCAGCTGTATATTTATATTTTTGTTTATTCTCTTTATGGGACATTCTTCATTTCAAAGTTAGATTTATTGGTCTTTTATTGGTCTAGGTCTTCTGTAACTTTGCCTTTTAAATATAGGTCTTTAATTCACCAAGGATAAGGAAATCTTTAAGCATATAGAAAAGGAGAAAAAAAAGTAGAGTATATAACCCCTTCTCATATGTCCATCACTCAGCTTCAAAAAGTCCAGTTTTGTTTCATCTATTTTCACCTCCCCACATTTTGCGGTAGTGGAGGGAGGGAAGTAGTTTAAAGAAAAACCTCAGCATCATGTCTTTCACCTGTAGATATTTTAGTTTTACTGATGTCTGCTTGATATATGACTATCGAGAGAGGCATATTAAGATCTACTATGGTGGATTTGGCTATTTCTCATTGTGGTTTTATCAATTTTTGCTCTATAGATTTTGAGGTTATTTTAAAATGTTTAGAATTATTATATCTTCCTGGTGAATGAAATTTTTTATTAGTATGAAGGGACCATCTTTCCTTCTCATGATCCTTTTTGCTCTGCAGCCTCTTTCATCTGATATTAGAGACCCATACAGGCTTCTTCCATTCCAGGTGTCCTTTTATTTTCAACTTTTTGTATCATTAAATTTTTTCCAACTTTTTTTATTGTGGTAAAATACGCATAACATAAAATTCACCATCTTACCTATTTTAAGTGTATAGTTTAATGGTATTAAGTACATTCATAATGTTGTGCTACTTTATCACTATCTACCTCCAAAACTCTTTTCATCTTGTAAAACTGAAACTCTACCTATTAAAAAATAACTCACCATTGTCCCTAGCCCATGGCAACTACCCATATCATTACATTTTTTTCAAAAATATATTTTATTGGTTTTTTTTATAGAGAGGAAAGGAGAGGGATAGACAGAAACATAGATGAGAGAGAAACATCGATCAGCTGCCTCCTGCACACCCCCCACTGGGAATGTGCCTGCAACCAAGGTACATGCCCTCGACCGGAATTGAACCTGGGACCCTTCAGTCCGAAGGCCAATGCTCTATCCACTGAGCCAAACCGGTGAGGGCATATTTTAACATTTATCTTAAAAGCAGTATAGAGCTGGCTTTTGTGTTTTTATTTGGCTTATCTTGGTTTTATCGCAGGAAAATTTAGTTCACATAAATAAATTATAAGTACTGATATATTTTGATTTTTTTCTATCTTATTTTGTTATTTGGCCTTTCCTTGTCTTTGTTTCTTCTTTCTTGCCTTCTTTGGATTTTTTTCTCTATTAGTTTCATGTTATGTGTGTCCCTTCTTTTAGTGGTAATCTTGGTAATTTTAACATGCATATTCATCTTATCACAATCTAAAGTTCATCAATATCTCTGTTCTTAAACACTATGATTTCAGTCCTGCCCAATTTGCCTGCTATCATTATAATGTATTTAATTTCCTGTTTAAAATAAACCAGTAACCATACAGAGCATTGTTGTCCTATATAATCGGTATTTTGTTAACATTACCGACACTAGAGGCCCGGTGCACAAAAATTAGTGCACTGGGTCGGGTGGGGGAGAACCCTCAGCCAGGCCTGCCCCCTTTCACAGTCCGGGAGCCCTCAGGGGATACCTACTGACGCTCTCCATGGGGAGTGGGCCTAAACTGCAGTCTGGCATCCCTCTGCGGGAGGTGACCAGGCTGATCAGAGGAAGACACCGCCCCCATCACCCTGCTGCTGCTGCCACTGTCGGCTGTGGTGACTGCCTGAGCCCATGGCTGTCATGAGCCCACGGATGCCTGAGCCCACGGCTACTATGAGCTCTGGGCCTCACAGCTGCCGTGGCTTTGTCCACCTGGAAGTCCACCCTAATTAGCATATTACCCTTTTATTAGTATAGATAGTTATACTTTTGTTCTTCATTTGTGTTTGCATTTCGGTTTTTCCTTATAGGATTATTTTTCTACTACCTTTAGGATATCTTTTACTAATAGCAGGTGGCAAACTCTCTAGGTTTTTAATTTTTCCAAATGATTTTAATTTACCTTCATACATGGAAGATACTGCTGTATATAGAACTCTGTTCTGTCTCAGAACATTGCAGGTATTATTTCACAGTATTTTGGGCATAAATAAAAATCTGTCTTCAGTATTGCTTTTGAAGGCACTTGTCCCTCTTGCTTCTTTGAAGGTAGTCTTTCTGGCTGCTTTAAAAATATTCTTTTTGTTATAAAATTTCATTGTGATATTTCAGTGTCTATATTCCTTTTTAATAAACCTGTTTGGAATTCATTTGGCTTTTTGGATAGTTAGATGATCTTTTTCTCATCTTAGGAAGTTGGATGAAAAATTGTTGAGCATATTGCTATTGCCTCTTTTGTTTAACTCCTGGAACTCCATTCACATTTGTTTAGGTCTTGTGACTCTGTTGTCCACATCTCTTAATCTTTCCTATGTTCTGTCTTTGACTCTGTGCTGTGATCTGGGTAACTTCCTCTGACCTGTCTTCCAGTTTACTGACTCACTTTTACATTATCTAATCTGCTGTTAATTCTGACTGCTAAATTTTTTGTTTCTACTAATAATATTTATTACAAGTTTCTGTCTGGGCCTTTAAAAATAGGCTTGCTCTGCTCATGGTGTTTTAATTCCTTGTTTGTTGTTTATATGTGAGTGAGTGGGAGTGAACTGCATATTTCTCTCAGAACTGTATCTTGGGAAATGTTTGAAGTCCAGGATAATGAAGTTGGGTTTCTCCAGAGGAGATTGCATTTGCTTCTGTCAGTTGCTTAGGGCCCCTTATACTCTTTGGCTTTTATAATAAATTCTAGGTTTGAGGGTTTTTTTAGAACACCCACGTGGTGTTTTAAGTTATAATTACCCATGTGAGGGCTGGATTGTGGTTTTAAATTCTCAGGGGAGATGTTTTTCTTCCCTCTCTTCAATGCTTTGGCTCCAGGCAGCACTCCCCTCTGCCCCTTTAAAAAGTCCCCTTGGAATATGGCAACTCATTTTTAGTTTACCCTCACACAGTGGGTTGTAGCTTTTTGAGGTACCAGCTCTTCTAGGGTCTTCAGATTCCTTGCCACAAGTAGGTCAGTATTCCTTGTCTCCTCTTCCCAGAAGCCACAAGGCCATTAGTAATTGGATTTACCCAGTTTGGCCAATACCTTCAAGCCGAACATTAGCTTTAGCAAACTCAGTTGACCTTTCTGTTTCTGTCTTCATTTAACTTTTGTCCTGCATAATCCTTGCTTTCTTGCCAACTTATGAATGTATTTAAGAGAATGATTAAAAATATTTTACCCAGGATTTTTTATTGTTGCTGCAAACTGGTGTCTCTGCATTTTAAATGTTAATATTCCCAACTAGGTTTTACTGTTCTTGTGAGGAGTGACCATGCCTTGGACTCCCTTTGCCTTCTCTATAATGCAGTCTTGGTGTTCATTGGACACTAAGTTATACAGGTAGATATACTGATTTTGAGGACTTCCATTTTATGTTTTATACCTATTATTTATTTTTAAAAATCGATATTTATTTTATTTCTTTTAAAATATGTTTATTGACTTGAGAGAGAGAAGAAAGGAGAGAGAGGAAAAAAAACATTGATGTGAGAGAGAAACATCGCTTTGCTGCCTCCTGCACGCCCCCTACTGGGGATCAAGCCTGCAACCTGGGCATGTGCCCTGAATGGGAATCGAACCAGCTACCTTTTGGTGCACGGATGACCCTCTACCAACTGAGCCACACGACCAGGACTATATCTATTATTTTTAAAAACTGTCTCAGTTACTTGGTGAGGTAGGTATACTATTATTACTTATTTTTTACAGATCAGCAAACTAAGATTTGGAGGAAGAATCTGGACACAGATCTGGTAATTAGTTGGGCTAGGATTTAGACTCATGACTTTTGAGTTATAATTCTGTGTCCTTTCTAGGGTACCATGTTGCTTTCCAATGGATGTTGATGACAGTTGACATCTCCTGCTTATTGTATCTAGATATGAAAATTCTAGAGAAACCACTGGAATATTAATTTTGGGGTGAGATTATCTCTAAATTCTTGCCTGAAAAAAATTATTAGCTGAGGATTCACTTTGCTTAAACCAGTCAGGGACTTAAAACAACATGTTGATGTTTGCTACAGAAAGC
>NW_006286678.1:1178380-1183522 GCF_000327345.1 Myotis davidii | reverse complement strand
TGCCATATTTTCTTCATCTTTTTCTCTAGAGCATAATAGTTTACTTTGTTTCCACATTCTTTCTATAATTTTTTTTGGCCCTACATATTATGTACTATTAGAACTTACGGTGTGAAGTTATAGAATGTAAGGAAAAATAATTACCTTCAGTAAAAATTCCTTTTGCCATTTTTGCTTTTCGTCATAGTTTAGAAGCCATGATCCCAAATAAGAATGAGTTTTTGTTTTCCATCCCTACTAGAGTTACTCAGGCACTGAAGACAGATGTTTTCAAACCTTCTTTCCTCAGTAAGTTGCACAAGGGCTAGGATAATGTATTATTTCCTGGTAACATGCAAGGGCCAGGCGCATGCTCATGGACTAGCATTGTACAGTGTGATTGCTTATTAGGTCTAACCACTCTCCTCTACCTCCTTCCTTTTTTGGACTTATTAAAGGGATATGTTTTTTAACTGATCTAAGGGGAAAAGATTGTAAGCCAAAATTTGATACTTTATATTGGTAACAAATTATTTGTGTAATACTGCAAAACTATGTGCAATACTTCTGGTCTGAGCTACCAAATGATACCCAAGAAACGCATCTGAGGATTTCAAGGGGGGCATGGCAGAGGAATAAATTTGCTGATAGGTAGGTAGATAGCCCACTTACCTTTGATCTCAAGAAAGTAGTTTGGTTTGTTTTTCTGTCATGTGGTAGCATTTAGAGTCTAGGTTGAAAGAAGAGCTTGGAGAAAAAAATCTTTTTTTCGCCCAGAAGAACTGGAGCATGGTTGATGATACTATCTGGAATTTCAAATTCAGAGCGGTTGGCCAAGCTTAAGAATTTTTTTTAAAATATATTTTATTGAGTTTTTACAGAGAGGAAAGGAGAGTGATAGAGAGTTAGAAACATCGATGAGAGAGAAACATCGACCAGCTACCTCCTGCACACTCCCCACTGGGGATGTGCCCGCAACCAAGGTACATGCCCTTGACCGGAATCGAACCCGGGACCCTTCAGTCCGCAGGCCGACGCTCTATCCACCGAGCCAAACCGGTTTCGGCCCAAGCTTAAGAATTTTGTGAAATGAAATTCATGCAGATTTAGAATCCTTTGGAGTAGTTGGCCCTTAACTTTTATTTTGGTCCCCTGTATAATATTTCCATCCACACCTAACTATATCTTCCCTCTCCTCCCCAATGTGTATAGGAAGCTTCAGCTTGTGCTTCCCAGCGGGTATTTACAATTCATTTACAGCCTTCCAAGTCTAGAGACAGTGCACTGTCTGGGGTCATTTTTATAGTAAAATTGTCTGAGAACAAGCTGAGATTCTATATTTATCTTAATCTGATATGTTTCCAGGGAAACTGTGGTAGAAGGTAAATCTCAAAACCATTGTCCCTTGGAGAAAGGATTAATCCTTTTTCTTCAGGGTATGCATTATTTTAGTTTGCCCGAGGAAGACTTTTTAAGGCGAAGACATTTGAGCTGCAGTCTAAATGAAATCAGATTGCCCGCCTGCAGAACGTATATACATCCGGGAGGCCCGAGGCCTGAGGCAGAGATGCCACAATAGATCAAGAGAATGGTGGGGAATGTGAGCAGGGGAGTGGACAGAGTTGGGAAGGACCTGGAGCATTTGTAATATTTGGGAGTTACCTGGTGTGACTTAAACATCATATGTATCTTAATTTGAAAACTGTTTTCTCTTATAGACACAGATGACACTAGTTTGTTGGGAAAGAAAGATGATGGACTACCATATCGACCAGATGTGAAAGGTACCGAATCATGATTTTTAAAATTTTGGCCAACTATTGAAATGTGGTCACTAGCTGTCCTTAGTAATTCTATGTCTATTATAATGATCTTTCCAACTTGGCTCTCGTTAAGCAGTATACATTCTGCAGTGATGATCTAGCTAACAAAAGCCTAAGCAACCTTTATGGCGGAGCAACCAGAAAGACTGGTCGCTATGATGTGCACTGACCTCCAGGAGGCAGATGCTCAACGCAGGAGCTTCCTCCTGGTGGTCAGTGCGCTCCCATAGGGGGAGTGCTTCTCAGCCAGAAGCTGGGCTCATGGCTGACAAACACAGTGGCAGTAGTGGGAGCCTCTCCTGCCTCACAGCAGTATTAAGCAGTGAGCCAAGTGATAAGGAGCGAGGGGTCCTAGACATCTCCTGAGGGGTCCCAGACTGCAAGAGGGTGCAGGCTGGGCTGAGGGACACCCTCACCCCCACCCCAGTGCAAGAATTTCATGCACTGGGCCTCTAGTTAGTTATAATATTAACTAAAATAGTTAAAGCGCTTCTCAATGTACAGAATACTCTCACATATGCTTTTTAAAAGTTTTATTAAGATAATTATAGACTTACATGCAGTTCTAGGAAATTATATAGAAAGACCCCTCATATTTGCTTTTTATATCCTCTTTACTTCTGTAGAACCTACTATTAACACTTGCCCTCTGTGCACAGGTCTTTCAGCCTTGTTCCCTCTGCCTGGAACTCTTCTTGGCCTATTATTCATTTCAGGCTCAGCTTAAAGGTCATTTCCTTTTGGGAAGTATTCCTTCACCCTTAAATCTAGATTAGGTGCCTCTCTCATATACTCCCCTATCCAAGCACATAGTCTACTCTAATTATAGTTGCCTTTTTACTCATCTGTATCTCCCTCTCGGCTATGAGGACAGGAGGCTGTATCTATCATGTTCACGTTTGTATTCCTGACAGTTAGTAGAGTGTTCCATACTTGTCAAAGAATGGATGCAGCTCAAAGCATCTGTAGGATTTATTTGTACAAAGTCTTACATGCAGTAAAGGTCTGAGCAGAGGCTGGGTTCCAGGTCCCTTGACCTCATGTGCACTGCTCTTTTACTTCTCATTTTCATATCTATTATTTCATTTGATTCTCACAACTAGTCTTGGGAAAGGACCAATAGGAACATCGAAGCTGAATGAGGTTACAGCTAAGAACCAAAGGAAGCAGCTGGAAGAATTGTAAGCCAGTTCTCAGCAAGACAGATCTTTTAAGTTGAGCTCCTGGAGGAGAGTGCTCATGAAATGGAGCATTTGAATGTCCAGCATGGAGGCTGAATTAGTGCTTTTCTTGGCCTGTTGAAAAACCACCGGTAACCATTGAAATTGCAGTGTCAGAAGCTTTGTTGTAGATGTTGAAGGCATCAAGGATAGGATGGCCGAGCATGAGGTGTGTGGGAGATGGGTATGTGGCATTTTAAAAAGTTGATTATAGAAAATATCAAACATGTGAAAACAGAATAGTATAATGAACCCTCATGTACCCAATACTCATCTTCAACAGGTAATCAGCATTGTCATTCATGTTTTGCCTTTATAACCCCATCCACTTGATTCTCATTATTCTTATTTTACTGTTGTTTTTTTTTGAGGTATAATTTACATGCACTGAGATACACAAATGTTAGCTATCAATTTTGACAAATGGATATCCCCATTTGTCAAATGGATATCCCCAGTACACTACACTTTATCACAATCTATAATAATTCCATCTACCCAGGAAGTTCCTTTGAGGCGTATGACATTTTAATGAGGCCATTTTTTATCAAAAGATATTTTCATACAGTCTAAAATTGAACCATAACACCTTTTTATTACCAAGACATTTTTGCTTCTTTCCTGAGCTATACCTCACCCGCACCCTCACCCTCACCCTACCTATGACCTCTCTCTCTCAGTAGTCTCCTTGCCTGCTGACCAGCAATACCAGAAAAATATTCCATTGCTTAGTGACTGTTGTTGATGTATTCTAATACAGCTCTTTTGATATGACCTTTTAAAAATGGCTTTGGCCCGGGCGGTATGGCTCAGTGGTTGAGTGTCAACCTAGGAACCAAGAGGTCATGGTTTGATTCCCAGTCAGGGCACATGTTCATGTTGCCGGCTCAATCCCCAGTAGGGGGCTTGCAAGAGGCAGCTGATTGATGGTGTTTGTCTTTTCGTTGATGTTTCTCTGTCTCTATCCCTCTCCCTTACTCTCTCTCTCTTTCTCTAAAAAACCAATGGTTTTGAAAAATTTTGCCTCATCTAAAGGTAAGACTGAGCCAGTTGCTAAAACCACCGAAGGAAGTCTGAGGGTGTGGGCTGTGGAGCGTGGTGGAGGGTCACAATGAGGATGGTTAGAAGGATGTGTAGGTGGACGGCACAGACCCCTAAGAGAGGAAGGTTGTTGGGAGAGAGGATGGAATGCTGATCTGGAGGTGACAGCAGGGGACGGTGTGAGGAAAGGTGCTTTAGGAAGGAATGTGATCTTGGTATGTCAGGGAGATGAAAGGAATATTTTCTAAGGGAATGAGAAGGTGGATGCGTTTATTCACATTAGAATAGGTATTTCACTGGGCAGAGTGGAAAAGCTAGGACAGGAAGAGTCAAGGTTGGTGTGAAAAATAGTGGATTTAGAAATGAAAGAGTGGGAATTGTTGGAGGGCAGATAGGCGTGTTTACCTAGGTAGAAAATTCTTTGATGGGGTCCAGGAAGACTGCAGTTAGGGAAGGATATATATAGAGAGATGTTAGTGATGAAGCTTGGGGTGCAAGGTAGTATAGGGGAAAAAAGTAAGGGCATATTATATCTTTTAATTGGGGATTTGTAGAAATAATGAGCCCTAGACTTACTGATACAGTATTGATGTAGTTGTGGCTTCAGCGCTTGACCTTCAAAATGCATGTCTTGGTTGTTAATACAGCTCCTTGTGCTTTGTTTGGGTTGTTTATTGATGGACCAGGACAGATAGCCGGTGGGACATGCCCTTGCAGATAAGCCATGTGGCGCTGGGTTTCCTTAGAACCGTACTCTCCTTTGTATCTGAAAACACTGCTGCTGCTGGTGGATTTGTTTCTGGGTGGGAGGGGCCGCTGGGTGGCCAATAACACGTTGTGTGTTGCAGACACACAAAACATTGTTCAGGGACCAGTGGCCGCAGCTGTTATTCTTGGAGCCTGCCTGTCACCACTTGCCTGAGGACATTGTTTAGACAGGACCATTCTCTGCCCAGTTCTTGCTGTGCGAGGCTCTGCTTCTGCCCCTGCTTTATGGCATCTTTAAAGCCTTTTTAATCTTTCCTTTTTGAAGTTGTTAATTTACTTGGCCTAGAGAGCAGGTGCTTGGACATGCTGCA
>NW_006286678.1:1174214-1178295 GCF_000327345.1 Myotis davidii | reverse complement strand
TTATTTAATTCTCAGACAGGGCACATGCCAGGGTTTCAGGCTCAATCCCTAGAAGGGAGCATGCAGGAGGCAGCAGATCAATGATCCTCTCTCATCATTAATGTTTCTAGTTCTCTCTCCCTCTCTGAAATCAATAAAAACATATTTTTAAAATATATATATAATTCTGAAAAATAAGATGTCCTCATAGCAATACTCTATTGATCCTAATGAATGGAAGCATTTCTTCTTTCCAAGTACTAAGTTCAATGTGATACAGCATGCTTTTTTTTTATTCCAGATTGTATTTCATTTAAAATAGAGGACTCATAACCCAAAATAGAAGATTATCCACTACTATTACAGAGGGGAAAAAATGCATGGCCAATATCCAATGAGAGAGAGAGAAAGAGAGAAAGAAAGAAAAAGAAACATTGACCAGCCACTTCATGCACACACCTCGACCAGGGATCGAACCCACAACCTGGGCATTGCCCTGACCAGGAATCAAACCAATGATCTTTCGGTGTACAGGATAATACTCCAACCAACTGAGCCACCCAGCCAAGGCTGGGCACCACTCTTATAGATGGTTGTATTAAACTATCTAAAGCAGCGGTTCTCAACCTGTGTGTCACGACCTCTTTGGGGGTCGAACGACCCTTTCACAGGGGTCGCCTAAATACATCCTGCATATCAGATATTTACATTACAATTCATAACAGTAGCAAAATTACAGTTATGAAGTAGCAACGAAAATAATTTTATGGTTGGGTCTCAACATGAGGAACTGTATTGAAGGGTTGCGGCATTAGGAAGGTTGAGAACCACTGATCTAAAGGATTGTTGGACTGGGGAAGTTTGACCTTAAGAAAAATAATTGGTGGGCAATGGGTTAGTGGGTGAACAGACATGGGAGAAATCTACACAAAGTTCAAGGAAGAGAGATTTTATTTAACATAAGAAAATTTGGTAATACTGAAATTAACTGTGTTGAGTTTCTAACATCTGGAAGTATGCAGGTAAAAACAGGCCTGCAGGGTTATTAACTAAAGGGATTCCTTCATCAGACCAGAGAGCCTGCAGGGACCATTCCAGATCTGAGTTTTTAGCTCATTTACTTTCCAAAGCATCTTCAGGCCATATTTATTTTTCCGCATCTCTAGTATCTATTCCTACTGCTGAGCTCTAGCTTGGCTTTTTCACTGTCACAAGTTTGGATTATGTAGTGACCTCCTAATTGGGCTTTCTAGTTCTCTTGCCCCTTTATCTTTCACGCTGGTATCCAATTATTTTTCCCCCCCACAGCTTTTTGAGTCTTTACATACTATTAAGTTCACTTGTTTAAAATGTGCAGTTCATTGTGTTCTTGTTATATTTACAAAGTTGTACAAGCATCATCATAATATAATTTTAGACCATTTTCATTACCTCCCAGGAAAACAACTCACATCCATTAGCAGTTACTCTCCATCCCCCTTAACCACCAGCCCTAGGTAACCACTCTCAGTTAATTTTTTATGTAAAACACGGCTTCCATTGTGTTGTTCTTCACACGATCAAGAAAACATTTCTCACTTGGAGTTCATGTTTTTCCATAATTTGACTTCACCTTATTTTTCCAACTTTGCCTTATACCCTCCCCCAGTCTGAATGTACAGATCTCTGTTGGTTCATCTACTACTTGTTCTTGAGAATTGTGTCCTACCTTCCTTTTGATTTCCACCATTCCTCTATAAGTCCACTCTTGGACTGACTCCTAGGTCAAGGTCTCCAGCTCTCCTAGACTTCCCTTATCCCTGCCTTGGCCTCCTGTAATTCTCAACTTGCAAGAGTCACTAATAACACATCACTTTCATAGCTAAGTACCAATGCTCTTTTTAGTTACTGAGTCTTCCTTCTTCCCTTGTATTTTCAGCTTTTTGTTTGTTTGTTAATCCTCACCCGAGGATATTTTCCCCCTGATTTTTAGAGAGTGGAAGCAGAGAGAGAAACGTTGATGTGAGAGGGAAACATCAATTGGTTGCCTCCTGCACACAATCCGACCAGGGCCAGGGATTGAGCTGCAACTGATGTTTGTGCCCTTGACTGGAATTAGACCCAGGACCCTTCAGTCCACAGGCCAATGCTCTATCCACTGAGCAAACCAGTTAGGGCTTGTTCAGGCTTTCGTGTGTATATGTTGATTTCCTAAATTGATTATAAACTTTTTTTCAGGACGGGGACCATATATACTTTCAATAAATATCTTGTGTAGCTTAGCTGAGCATATGGCTGTGCACAGAAATAGTATGTAAATATAATGGAATGAATAGCATTGGTATTGAGCAGAAGGCCGAATCTGGATTCTGTGACAGCCACAGACTTCAAAGTTTTATTAGACATGTTCATGTTTTATACAGCTTCGCTTTGTCTAGAGCTTGACACCACATTCTTTTATTAATCCATTCAGTAAATGCTGTTGGGGCCATACTTTGTCTATTAATTTCTCAAAACCCTGTTCTTAAATTAGTTAACTTTTTCTCATTGCTGTCACGTAGCTGAATCCTGTTAGCTTTTAGCTCCGCATTATTCTGAAAATTTTCTGCTGTTTATAGGACTTTCTTATGGTAGAGAGCACATTACCACAGTCTCTAGACTATCCAGTCCTATGGTTATACACCTTGTAGGACTTTATTACTATAGGCTGGTGCATACCCTCAGTCTCTATGGTCCCTTTACATACTTCCTTGTGTGTGACACCAGGAAAGTACCATGTTCTCAGAGGGAAGGCTGGAGTGGGTGGGTGGGACTAGCTCAGCCGGGGGCAAACTACGGCGCGCGGGCTGGATCCGGCCCGTTTGAAATGAATAAAACTAAAAATAAAAAAGACCGTACCCTTTTATGTAATGATGTTTACTTTGAATTTATATTAGTTCACACAAACACTCCATCCATGCTTTTGTTCCGGCCCTCCGGTCCAGTTTAAGAACCCAGTGTGGCCCTCGAGTCAAAAAGTTTGCCCACCCCTCTTCTGAGAGGTGCGAGGTGATGAATGCTGTGGGAGACACTGCTTTTTCCCTTACGCCACTTATGGCTTGATTTCAAACATAGAATAGCACTTTCAGTTTAAAACCAGAGCAAGAAAAGTACTACCTCCCAAGTGTTAAGAGTTATACAGAAATGAGTAACACAAACGTCTAGGTCCTCAAAGGCTGTCAGCGTCTCATGGTAGCGATTGATTTAAAAACCCCAAATAGCTGTACAACAGTATCCTGAGTATTGGAGTTGACGAGTGGGTGTTCAGGATTCCAGCAGCCTACGGGAGGGCTTGATTTCTTTCTGCACAGCGGGATGACAGTTTGGGAGCTGGAGGAGAGCTGGTGAGCCCTTTGAGGACCGGAGATGTCTTGATTATTTTTCTATCTCCCATGCCTAGCGGAGTGCCTGACATGTGGGACATGATCAGTAAATGAAAAATGAATAAGTCGTCTATTCTGTGCCGTCCAGCCTGGTAGCGACTGGCCACATGGGGCCACTGAGATCTTGAAAGGTGGCTGGTGGGAATTGAGGTGTGTTGGGAATGCAAAGGGCTTACCAAAGGGATTTTGAAGATTATTTTAAGAAAAAAAGAGTGGAAAATACCAGTTTTACAATAAATGTTGATTATAGGTTGAAATGATGTTTATTTGATATATTGGATTAAGTAAAATAGATGATTAAAATGAATTTACCTATTTTTACTTTCTAAAAATATGGCTACTAAGGAAATAAAAAATGACATATGTCTTGTATTTCACTCCCGTTGGACAATGCTGATCTCATTTAACTCTGTGAGAGAAAGTGAGACCAAGGTCATACAACAGCAGAGATGTCCTTAAAATTGAGAATTTACATGCTGGGCTTCTTGAATTCTAGTGTAGTTCTTTTTCTACGCATAATTTAGTACAATGTAAACACATGAATTTTGAGGTTAAAAGGCATCGATTTGGTCTTGTTAGGGATGACATGACCTTTCTGCTTTAGTTATCCTATCATTGAGCTTGATCATCATTAAAATTTTCTCCTTTTATATGTAAATTTTGATCTTCAGAAAAATCTACATTTTTAGTTCTCAGTTTTT
>NW_006286678.1:1168474-1174114 GCF_000327345.1 Myotis davidii | reverse complement strand
ACACACACACACAGCCTCCTATTTTACTCCTTTTTGTTTCCATTAACATTCTTCAAATGATATTAGCATCTTTATTTGTATTTGGGGGAGATAAGCCTTTGCTGTTACATGGGGTGCTAGCTGGTTGTTTTAGTGTCTTGTACATGCAGTAATTATCTCACGTAGTCCTTGAAACCACATGATGTATAGGCCCTATTATGATTCTGATTTTGCAGTTATGCAATGTCAAGCTTACAGAGAGCAGTATGCTCAAGGTCACACAGCTAATAATACACAGAATCTGTAAGCTGGAACTGTCGAAAGAAACGACAGGAAATGGGAAATTGACAGGCCTGTACACATTGGGGAACTCTGGGTTCATAGAATTGAGGATTAATGTGCCAGAAAAAAAGTACAAAAATCCATTCCAAAACCTGTGCGAGCTCCCTGACCCCAGAGAATGGGGCCAGTGCCCCTTTGTCCACCATTATATCAAAGACACTCAAAAAATTTTGACAATCGGGGGAAAAGGAGACATGTGTAAAACTTTAGACAAAAAACTCCCCATGATGTAGCAGTTCACTGAAAATTAAAGGTGTCGTTTTCTGGTTAAAAAAAGAGAGAGAGAGAGAGAGAGAGAGAGAGAGAGAGAGAGAGAATGGATGAATGAATATGATTGATTTTGAAGACTGGGTCCCTATGTCTTCATCTGTTCTGCCTCTTTCTGTTTTCCCTTCCTGACTGTTTCCCCATTTCTGACAGTGGAATTACTCAGCACACTTCCATTTTCTTCGCTTCAGCTCAGTTCAGTTCAAATCAGTATACCTAAGTCTGAACAGCTGTTTACAATAGTTTTCTGTAGATAGAGGGATCTCAGGTGATTAAATATTTTTTGTCCTCTATATTATTTGACATTTTTTACATTAACATATACATATAACTATAACATATGCTGTGTAAAAAGAATAGCAAAAGTATTTCCATTTGGAAAAAAATCAGTATGCTTGTTAGTGTTCATTCCAGAAATAAACCTTTCACCTTAAAATTTCAGCATCCCATAACTTTCTGCCATTCCAGTGTTCCTTGGCCTCAATTTCATAGCCCCCAAGTGAATGATTAGAATAAGCTGATTCTCCAAAAGCCAATGGTAAATACAGCATCTCTCTGTCACAGAGATGAGCTTTCTCATAGAAATCACATTTATGTCTTTAACAAAGATGTTTAGTTGTGTGCGTTATTTTGGCAGATTGTTTTTAAATAACAGGGTCTCATAGCGGTCACATCCTGCAAGTACTTTCATATGCTTTGAGTTTGAACCTGCTGTGTTTCTGGCATTATGTGACCTTGATTCTTATCCAGCCTGCTACTTGATAAATCTCCTTTCCAAAGTACCCAGCAAGGGGTGAATTTACTTATTGTCTCAGAACCCTTGAAAAGTCCATATTTCTCAATTTGCTTTTCATTATTTATTGACCTGGTTTATGCTCTTTTAAGATGCTAGTGATCAAAGAGAAGATGTTTATATTGGAAACCACATGCCTTGCCCTGAAAACCTCAATGGTTACTGCATCCATGGAAAGTGTGAATTCATCTATGCTACTCAGAAGGCTTCTTGTAGGTAAGCCGTTACCTCCAGGTCAGAGATGAGACATTTTTTTCCCATCGGTGGTCCCTGCTCTATAGAAGGCAATGAAATGTGGATGAGCTGTTACCAGAAAATACTGTTTACTTGCAGTAGAGATATTTTAAAAAGCGTCATTTCAAAAACCTTGGCAGATAATATGCAAAACAGCGTTGTATTAGGATTTTTGAGATTTCACATTTTTAATATGATGTTATACATATATTTTCATATAAAAATAGGTATACTTCAACACTATTTGGTTGTTAGGCAATCTGTCATAAGGTGGTTGAGGGACTGAGGAATGTGGGAAGAACAGAGAACATGTAACTCAGAATATATGCTAAAATAGATTTCTAAAAATAAGGAGCCGAGGATGCAGAACCAGGTGTGATGGGCGAGATGGAAACGGAAAGGGTGTAAGCCTGTCTGATTCCAGAGAGATTATGTGACTTGTTCACAGTTAGCAGCAAGTTAAAATAGGGTTGGGACAAAATTAGAGCTCTGATTTTCTGATATTCAACTTGTGTTAGTGCTTTTTGCTGTTCTGTGTCTGTCTACCAATAGCCCTTCTTACTGCTGCTGCCTGGAGCTCACCCTCTCCCTCAGGTTGGTCCCGTTAGCCAGGTGCTGTGTCCATAGACGAGGGGAGACGGGTTATTCTGCTCACTCCTGCCTCCTGAAGTTTCACCAGAATCCTTTTTTTCTTTTCTTTGTAAAAACATCAAAACATGAAGAAATAGTATACTTCTCTTTTGTTCTGCCAGCCTCCAGGCCAGTGACTCTCGCTCTCTAAGAAGTAAAAGAGGCCACTTGAAATCAGGTCTCTTGGTTTCTGTACTCCTCTAGTTCCTTTCTCTTGACTCTTTCATTTTCCTCCTCTCCTCCTGCTTTCCAAAACAAAACAGAATAAACAAACAAAACCTTACTGTAATGCATATCACCTTCTAAAATAACCATTTACTTATTACGTGCATTGACCCTCCCTTCCCCAGCTAGAGGGTAACCAGGCCAGGGATCTTTATTCCTTTTGCTCATTGATGTTTCCCATATGCCCACTACAGTGCCTGCTACATGTCAGGTGCTCAGTGAACATGTTAATTGAATGAATCAGCACTTGAGGCCATGGAAGTGAATGGGATTACTGTGGAGGGTAAGTGGGGTGAGAGAATAGAGGGTAGTGTAGCCTGGATCTGCCTTTAATGAATAGCAGATGAAGAAGTAATCACCTAGAAGTTAATACTCAAGGTATTTTGAGAGCATAACTCAAAGTGAGTTGCAGAAAATAATATCCAGGGAGGATTGCCTGAACAATAAATGGCCTATACATTCTTTTTTATATTCTGATTTTAATCTTTGGACTAAGCTTAACTGTCAGAGTGCTGCATATCTAAGACGGTGTTATAGCTCCCTGTGGAACTTTTTATTTTACTGAGCTTTGACTTCTGGCCATTAGCTTACCATGAAAGATTATTTAAAAATCTCCTAAGGGACTTGCTCATATTATTGAATTTATTGCAGCTGCATTGCTGAGGATGGTGTCCTCTGTACCAGAGGGTTGCCCCTCTTTTAATGAGGACCACTGAGATAAAGTTCCCTTGAATTTAATAACAATAGCAACTGTGGTTCTTTGGAACAGCTGCTTTGATTTTATTTTGTGGAGATTGTATTCTGTGTCAGTGATCTTACCACTTTCTTTCGTTTCATTTTCTGGGGACAATTCAATGGTTTTTTAAAGTATATTTGCAGAGTGTTGCAGTCGGCATAATGAATTTTAGAACATTTCATCACCCCAAGAAGAAACTCCATACCCTTTAGCAATTACTCCCAAACTTCCCATCCTCCTCAGCCTTAGGGAACCACTAATCTATTTGTCTCTCTAGATTTACCTAGTCTGGACATTTCATTTAAGTGGACTTATATGATATGTGGTTTTCTGTGACTGGCTTCTTTCACTTAGCCTCATGTTTTCAAGGTTCATCCATGTTGTAGCATGTGTCAGTACTTTGTTCCTTTTTATTGCTGCATGAATTCTATTCAATGGATAATACCACATTTTTAATTGACTTACTAGTTGATGAATATTTGGATTGTTTCCCCTTTTTGGCTATTATGAATAATGCTGCCCTGAATAATTGTTTGCAGGTTTTGTATGGATTTATACCTGATTTCACTTATGTAAATGCCAAGTGAAATTGCTGGGCCAAATGGTAACTCTGTTTATAACTTTTTGAGGAAATTTCAGACCGTTTTCAAAAGTGGCTGAACTATTTTACATTTTCTTTAGTATCCTCACCAACATTTGTTAGTATCTGAATTTTTTATTCTGGCCAAGTGGTATCTTATTGTGGTTTTGATTTACATTTCTCTGAAGGCTAATGGTGTTACTATCTTTTTATGTGTTTATATGACACTTAAATATCTTATTTGAAGAAATGTCTGTTTAGATCTTTTGCCCATTTTGCAATTTTTTGTTAAGGAGTTGTTATAGTTTTTTTATATATTCTAGATGTAAGTCTCTTATCAGATATATAATTTGCAAAAATTTTCTCCCATTCTGCGGGCTGTCTTTTCACTTTCTTGATAGTGTCCTTATGCACAGAAGATTTTAATTTTCATGTAATTCAACTTAACATTTTTGTTGTTGTTGATGCTTGTGCTGTTGGTGTCATATCTAAGAGATCATTGCCTAATCTAAAGGTATGAAGATCTACTTCTTTTTTCCCCCCTGAGTGTTATAGTTTTAGCTCTTAGTTTTAGATTTATGATCCATTTTGAGTTAATTTTTGTGTATGTTGTGAAGAAGAGGTCCAACTTCATTCATTTGTCTGTGGTCGTCCAGTTGTCCCAGCATCTTTTGTTGAACAGACTGTTCTTTCCCCATTGAATTGTCTTAGCACCATTGTCAGGCATCAGTTGACCATAGATGTATGGGTGCATTTCTGGGCCCTCAGTTCTATCCCATATGTTATTTATGATCCTTACTGCGTTTTTTGTGTGTTTTTGTTTTGTTTTGTTTTGTTTTTGTCTGCTAGGAAGCTTAGAGCCCATGTGACACCTTCTGGCAGGAACCTCAGGGTTGGGATTGGTGGACTCACACTACCCCTGGCTTCCCCTGCTTTATCCCTGTCCCCAGGTTTCTTGTTGTTATTATAAATGCTTTATTAAAAAAGCTTTTTATTTTTTGTAATGAAGTGTGGGACATGAATAAATACACTGTCGATACGCTCCAGATGTTTTATTAATCATTTCCAACTGAAGGCTGCCTAATTCATGCATTTTACTTCTGTCAGCTAACATTGTAAATTTTCTGTTAACTATCTTAAATGTTTCCTCCTGTCATATTATCATCATCACGATCTTGTTGCCTTTTTATTTATTTTTTAATTGGAATTAGGTAATTTCTAAGATTAGCAACTACTCCACTGCTAGTCTTCATTTTTATTATTAATAACTTATCTCCTGCCTGCATCTTAAGTGATGATATTATTTACATTGAAAAGTGTCTTGACTATAATTTGGTGCTATGTTCAAAGAACTGTAAATGTTTATACCTATTTATTCAATAATCCCATTTTTAAGTAGCCTAAAGAATAACACTAATATACAAAGGTATACATTCAACCAAGATGTTCACCACACCTAATTTATAATTGTGAAAAATGGAAAATAACTGACATGTCTTAGAACAAGAAATAGATAAGTTAGCTCTGTTATAGTCACTGAGTGAAATATTATTTATTTTTAAATTAATGTGATATAATGATGGGGGGAGGAAGGCACCACGTAAAATAGATATATTAAAAAGTGTAAGGAAATCCACAAATGGCAATTTTTTTTTTAAGTAGTGGGAGGGTGCCTGATTTTCTATGCCTATTAAAATATATCATTTTTGTACCTTTTAATTTTAAAACCTGAAATTATTGAAATTTGTAATTCTCATAGAAATTCCTTCCCTCCTGCCTTTTCAGATGTGAATCCGGTTACACTGGACAGCACTGTGAAAAGACGGACTTTAGTATTCTCTACGTAGTGCCAAG
>NW_006286678.1:1167101-1167647 GCF_000327345.1 Myotis davidii | reverse complement strand
GGAGATTTTATTCTGTAGAACAGATGATCTGCCCTTTGGCAAGACGACTGAGTATAAAATTGGGCAGTAGATGAAAGTAGGGACATAATGATATAAAAAGTAATGACTGCAGAGAGAGAAGATAGGAAGGAAAAAAAACAACAGGCAACAGCAGGCCTGCCTGTGGCCACTTAAAATAGGCTCTCAGGGGTTAAGGCATTTGTCTGTAAGTGGAAGGGCCTGGACTGGATGGAGTGCTGCCCGGGTCCCAAACCATTCCTCTTTCCACTGAACCATCTTGGGAAATATATTTACTAAGTGTGAACATCACATGGGAGCAAGGTTCCAACTTGATTTTCAAGGTTTTGAATGAGGGAGGGATTTGGTACAAAACATTTTTTTCAGAACATTAATTTGAGTGTCGTCTGCAAAATTCAGTGGAGGAGAGAAAATGTGAGGTCAGGGGTGACCATTTAGGACATTATTAGAGTAAAGGACTAATGGAGTAATAAATGATTTGGAAGGTGAAAGAAATAAGATAGAGGTAAGGGAAGATTTTGAAGCCCC
>NW_006286678.1:1166058-1166940 GCF_000327345.1 Myotis davidii | reverse complement strand
ACGATGGGTTCTTAAACTGGACCGGAGGGCCGGAACAAAAGCATGGATGGAGTGTTTATGTGAACTAATTAATACACATGTTAACACTGCTGCTGGTGAAGGAGTGGAGGGGAGAGCAAGAGAACCCTCCGCTCTTTCGGCTCCGCGGGCCGGATAGAACAGTCGAACTAGTTTGCCCACGGCTGCTCTAGAATCTAGAGAAACGAGGAAACTGCAGTCCTGGGATGGGAAGTATCTTACCCAAGATCAGAGAGGACATTAAGCCCGTGTACAAATCCTAATCCAGTCTTTTATCCAGCTCTGTGCTGCTGTTCTCCGTGTGCTGTAATCCTCAGCTACTAATATTAACTTATCTGGCTTGTAGTTTTCAAGTTAATACCCTCCAGTTTATACCCATTTGCTACCTTCACAGACACTTGGACATCACAGTATATTTTTAACTGTGTTATACCGTATCTTTACCACCCACAGGTCTCCATGACCAAAGGTTCATCTCGTTGATTTATTATAAGTCAGTCCTTGAGGCCTGTCTTTTTATTGTGGTATTTCCTCTCCTAGAATGTCTTGCTCTCTTGGATTTAGAATATTATAACTAGAGGCCCGGTGCACAAAATTCACTCACGGGTAGGGTCCCTAGGCCTGGCCTGCGATCAGGGCCGATCAAGTTCCCCACCTCCTCGCCTCCTCCTTCCCTCACTCCCTCAGTGCCCCGCTGCCGCTGGTTGCCTGCCATGTTCCATGCCACTCCCTGGTGGTCATAGCGAGCGATTGAACTCCTGGTCAAACTCCTGAAGGGACACTTTGCATATTAGCCTTTTATATATATATATATAGATTGCTTGGACTTATCTCCTTTGAATTTTTAGGGACTGCCTCTCCCAT
>NW_006286678.1:1164737-1165938 GCF_000327345.1 Myotis davidii | reverse complement strand
CAATCAAACCTGCAACCTGGGTATGTGCCCTGATAAGGAATCAAACCTGCAACCTTTTGGTGTACAGGATAATGCTCCAACCAACTGAGCCACCCAGCCAGGGCTAGATAATAAATTTCTTGCTAGCAGAGATTTTAGAAGTTAGTCGAACTCTTAAATTTTACGTATAGGAAAAGAAGCTTGCACAGCTAGTTTTTAGGAGAGCTCAAGCTCAGCATTACCAGAACTCATCCCAGTCCCTTTATTGCTGAGGTCCAACCCCAGCAGGTCCAGGGGTCCCCAAAGGTGTGGACGGAGTCGGCGAAGAAGGAATGACACGGAGACAGCGTTCAGTTGATCAGTAGCCTTGCCAGGATCTCTAGCCACAATCTCCAGCCAAGTTCTGTCCAAGTTCTCCAGCCAGGTTCAGTCACCAGGTTCTAGTCAGGTTCTCTTTCCATGTTCTATCCTGGTTCTATAGCCAGGTTCTGTCTCTAGGGTCTTCAGCCCACTGAGCCAAACCGGTTACGGCAAGGACATGGTTTTTTTTAATTGATGAGAGAGAGAGATCACTTGCTTTCCTCCTGTATGTGTCCTGACCGGCAATCAAACCTGCAACCTGGGTATGTGCCCTGATGAGGAATCAAACCTGCAACCTTTTGGTGTACAGGATAATGCTCCAACCAATTGAGCCACCCAACCAGGGCTAGATAATAAATTTCTTGCTGCAGAGATTTTAGAAGTTAGTCGAACTCTTAAAATTTTACGTATAGGAAAAGAAGGTTGCACAGCTAGTTTTTAGCAGAGCTCAAGCTCAACATTACCAGAACTCATCCCAGTACCTTTATCCCACATTGCGTAGCACAGTGCTTTGTGCAGACACAATAAGAGCTCATATGTTTGCATTCTGTGGACAGGCACAAACACAGTTACAGCACGATGAGATTTATACCACCTGGAGAAGCACGTACAGTCAAATGAGAGCAGAGTCCAGGAAGTCCCCTCACCCACAGCATGGCTGTGCTTTATTGGGTTCTGTGGTTTGCCCAAGCAGGGTGTGGGACAACTTGCATTCATGGCCTAAAATCTCTGGGCGTTTCCTATGTATTCCTGTCGGAGGTTAAATAAGCATCTTTCTTCCTGATTTCTCCCTCCATCTAAGCTGTTCTTGTCATCTTGGGGGTGTTAGTGTTCAGGGAAAGTAGATAGGCCAGGATTCTTT
>NW_006286678.1:1161207-1164673 GCF_000327345.1 Myotis davidii | reverse complement strand
GGGGCGGGGGTTTGCCTGGCCAGAGGAAGGGCGGGATTCCTCTTGGAGATGCAAGTCAGCGATAGAGACCCTGGAAATGAATTTTGCACATGCCCAGACCTGCATCGTATATCTAACCCTCTCACCTCCCCATTTTGTCAGGAAGATAGCAGTCTGACATGTTGGGTCCTCACCTTGTCTTGTATCAACTAGTGTCCTGCTTCCCTTCCGTGGGAGGGCATGCAATACATTTTTATGTGTGAAACATGCATTACTTTGGAAACATTTGACTATCCTAAACAAAATGACATTTTTCTTTTTCTTTTTTTTAACTCAACAGAAAATGCCCCAAAAACAATAGAGGACGACGACAGAAGCAAAACCTAGGTCATTTTACTTCGGATACGTCATCCAGGATGGTTTAAAACGGTGGCTTTTATATGTACACTGACCATGTGATGTACATTTATTATGTCTTTTTTTAAAGAATGGAAATATTTATTTCAGAGGCCTTATTTTTGGACATTTTTAGTGTAGTACAGTTGGCTCGTATTTAGAATATTCAGCTACAGCAGTTTTGGACTGTTTAGTAGTCTTTGTTTTATGTTTTTAAAGACAGAAATTGATTTCATAAATTTGTACCACATGGTAATTCTAAGACTCGCTCTTTACCCATGGAATGTAATATTTTTGCAAAGGTGGACCACTTCACAAATGGTTGTAAAGTCATACCCACTTCTTCCACAATGACCACAGCAAATGACTAAGCATGAACTAAAGGTAAAGATGTTTACAGATTACTTTTCTTACAAAACAAATTTTAGAAGACACTGTGTTTAAATAGACATTTAAATGTTTCGAGATTTAGTAACTGTTTTTCTAGACACTGCCTATCGCATGAACTGTAAAGCCGTGTGTGTTAGGTGTAAAATATTTATAAGATGTATGGACTGGAATTTGATTATTCCTTCCTTTGAAAAAATAATTCTGGTAACTCAAAAAAGTATCTGGTAGCAATGATGGGACAGATCACTGGGAAGTAGATTTAGACATTGTGAACACTGTCTGTTTAACAAACAGACTGGAATAAAGCCTACCCTCTCAGTTAAACTACTTTAATACACATTAACTTTTAAAGAAAAGATTTGTTTTAACATAAATAATTGTATCAGTGTTTGTGAATAAAATGCAAAAATGACTAATGATTGGTGCTCTTAAAGTGAGCTTAAAAATTACCTAAGACCTCTATCCAAATTTGTCCTGTAGTAATAGCTATAATAATAGATTGTCGGTGTTTCAAGATCTGAAGTGCGAGTAGAATGTATTCAGCTGTTTAACGTGTAGTTTAGATATTCAGAAGTATGCATGTAGAATTTAAGATGTTCAAAATGGAATATTAATTTTAATATTTGATCTGGAAAAGCATGTCATAATATAGTGTTTTCACTATATGGCCTTTGTTTTGGTGTGTTTATTTACTACATTCTTTGATATGTCAGTGAAATGCACAACAAAAGGAAAGTTTTGTTCACAATTCCCCCTTGCTTTTACAAATGCTGCTGGAAATTACCTTAAGGCAGAAGGCTCACCCAACATTTGGAGTTCGCTTTTTTGGTCATTTGGCTTCTAGGCTTAATATTAGCAACATGGTGGCTTCCGGGAGCTTTTTTGAAAAAAGCTTTTCTCTTCTACCCACACAGTCTTATTTGAGTCCCTTAGTCAGTCCGTAAGCATGTTTGGAACAGTCCCCAGTGCTCTCTGCAAGGGCTCATATTGCAGAACTGTCACATATGGGCATTTGTAGTTATAAATACTTGACCAGTCTCCAGGGGTGGGGCTTCCAACCCTTTAAACAACCCCGTGGCCCGTTATCAAGCTGTTTGCTCCAAGTGCCGGAATTGGTTGTGGGAGGCCCTCTGTAGCTGAGAAGTAAGTAAAATGGAACATAATGGGTCTGCTTCAAATGCTGGTAAGATCCACCAGAACCGCCTGTCGGGTATGGCCGAAGATGAAGACCAAGACGCTGCCCTCACCATCGTGACGGTGCTGGACAAAGTTGCCACCATCGTGGACAGAGTGCAGGCGAGCCAGAAGAGAATAGAAGAGAGGCACCGGGTGATGGAAAACTCCATCAAGTCGGTCCAGATCGACCTGCTGAAGCTTTCGCAGTCACACAGCAACACAGGCTATGTCATTAACAAGTTGTTTGAGAAAACCCGAAAAGTCAGTGCTCACATTAAGGATGTGAAGGCCCGCGTGGAGAAGCAGCAGGTTCACGTGACGAAAGTGGAAACGAAGCAAGAGGAGATAATGAAGAAAAACAAATTCCGGGTGGTGATATTCCAGGTAAGCTTGCGCTTGGGTGTACCGTGATTACTAGTGCAATCCCTCGCCTGCTTTCACTGCCAACAAGTCCTATCAGAACATTGCCTCTGAACTATTGTATATATGCATGTAGTAGAATTCTCTATCAGCATATATCTCAGGATCAAACCACTTTTAAGTGAACGAACGTACTGTCAGGTCAGTATTTTGAGCCTCTCAACCATTTCGTGTAATATGAACTGTGGGCTGTAGCTGAGGCTATTTCTTGCCTTTGAAACTTAATATTGGGAAAGCTCTTTCAGCGCATTAGCCATATTAGCGTGGTGCCCTCACATCGGCTTTAGAACATTCGAACTGGAAGAGACCTAAGAGGCCTCTGGTATAAAACATTCTCTACCAGAAAGAAGTGAGGACCAGCAGCCTCACAATGTGGTTTGCTTTGTTTTTCTTCTTGTGGAGAGCCAGGAAAACCCTAAGCAGAACAATGTAAGCTTTTCAGAATATAACCTATTGGAATTTTTACACGCGAGTTACGATAATAACAAACCATATTTTGCAATGCATCAGGCAATAGTTCTTATTTTGTTATTGTTACTATAGTTATACCAATGTCAGAGTCACAGAAGTGATTCCTTATATTTAACTACAAAGTCTTTTTACTTAGCTGATATAGTAGTTTTTGCGTGGCATTGCTTATTGAGCTAAGTTCCTATATTACTGTACAGTTGAACTCATATTTTTTAACTAGAATCATAATCGTGGCAAATGCATACTATCTATAATATATTTTAAAACTCTTACAAATAAAAAAAAAAGGTTGAACTTTCCTCTCATGGTAGAAAAATGGGAAAATCGTTATCAGACAGTTTCCAAAAGACAAAATAAAGGAGCAGAATTCCACCTTCCCCTACTTTTTTGCAGTTACTAAAACACAACATATTCAGAGCTTAAGGGTAGAAAAAAAACAAGCACCTCACTATTCTGCTAGTAGGATAATTAATTGGCACAACATTTCTGTAGGGTGGTTTTGTTAATACATATGAAGAATTTTAAAAATTCACAAATCTTTTGGCCCCAAATATTGTTGTCAAAGATTGTGTTCTAAGTAGAAAATCAGTAATATATGCAGGGATGTTCAATGGTGCATATATACATTTGCATT
>NW_006286678.1:1156176-1160853 GCF_000327345.1 Myotis davidii | reverse complement strand
GTGACTTGATTCTTTTTTTTAAAGTGGTGATATTTATATATTTATTCACCATTTATTCCCCGAAACTTGCTATTTTTTCCCTCTCTCTGAGCCCCCATAGTTACTTGAATGAATAGAAGATAGTATGAAAAAATCGCTGAGAGGCACTAGTTAGGTCAGATACCTTTCCTTGGAAGATAAGAGTGTTGTGAAGATTCGTGAAATTAAGTTTTTGGAGTAAGCAGCAGTTAGTCAATAAGCAGTCAACTGTAATGGTAGAGAAAAGACAAAGGCAAATAACAGTGAACATAGAACTCAGATTTGATGATTCATTAGATGTTAGAACACTATACAATATTCACATGATTATTTTTAAAGCTCTTGTCATTCATTCTCATAGTTAATATGTATAAGTGGTTATATTGAGAATGCTCCTTCTACTAAAATGAACTTGAAGCTAATCAGCTATAGGATATATGCATTTCCATTTGGGTCCTTCCTCTAAGTTTTCCCTCGATATATCTTTTGGTGGCAACCCTTATTGGTATTTTATCTCCCACAGTTCTGTGTGGCTGAGCTTTCACCTAATCCTGGACATTGGCATTAAAAAAATTATCTATTTCTCATACAATCATTTTTCTTTGAACATACTTTCACTTTGAAGATATTTTGATCATACAAAACAGGAGTCTTAGCATATCTTCTAACAACCTTGCTTACTAAGCACATGCCTGTGGTCACCAAGTGAGATCTTTGCCATTCCCTAATGGTACGTCCCGGACTTCTATATATTCCAAATTCCCCCAGCTTTATTACTATGATATTTAAGTTTGACCCAAAATACTTACTTTGTTATACAATTCATCTTTTTTTTTTAACCTGGACTTTTACATAAAAAGTATGTAATAATTGTATTTGGAAATCAATTATAATTCAACCCTATAATCTTCAATTATTATTATAGTGTATTCACTACTGACTCATGTATCTCTGACTCATGGGATTTACACCAAATGGATTCACATAACAAGTACTGTTCCTGACTCTGTCTCTGTTTTCTGTTAGGTCTGCTTTTGTATAATTTGTTGTGTAATTGGAGAAGGATATGTGATTTCTGAGCTCTATCTGATTTCTGAGTTAGATCTGATTTCACAGCAGGATTGAGATGGATTTTTTTCCCTACCAAGCAGTAATTATTTTTTGGCTTTTACCTAATTATACCTTCTTAGGCCATACCCACCCACTTGGTGTTGCTGAAGCTACTCCCTGCAACAGGTGTCAGGAAAAGGGAGGAATAATCTCGCCGCTTCTGATTCATCAGAGAGCTATGAGACGCCCACCCTGCCCTTTTTTTTTAAAAGCTCCTAGACTCTCTAGTCCTGTAGTTAAAGATTTTAATTTTAAATACGTATCCAAAGAAATAAGATTCCAGGGGTGGTTCTTCACCATCAGTCTGGTAGGTTTGGGAATATATGTCAATGTGTTTCTTACATTTTATTCATTTTTTTTAACAGGTTTATTCTGGATATCAAGTAGGAGCACAGTTTTCATTAGGGAATTTTAACTCGGGGGTTCAATTAAAAATCTTGTGATCTTCAAAGTTTTCCCTGTTGTTTTAGAAATAATCCCTAAATAGTTGGGTTCCTTTAGCAGCTGTGTTTCTGGGCTGGTACGGTCACCAGTGTCCGTGTTCCCAAATCTAATTCTTATTCTCCTTTGACACATTTGATAGTTAGTCCCACCCTCTTTTCTTGAAACTTCTTTTCCCGTCACTTCTAGGAGGGTAGGGGTAGGGCTGCTACTCTCTCTTGGATTTCATCATGCTTCACTGGCTGATCTTTCTCCTTTTGGTTTTCTCATCTCTTCTTACCTACAAATCCGAAATCCATTTACCTATAACACCAAAATCTAAATTATTTAATAACTTCTTTGGCATCAAGGCCTTACTTAACCCAAACTCAGTCCATGACAAAACCTGACCTTGAGATAGCATGAGGCTGTCTATAGTCTTCAGCCCACCTTAGAGTGAATATTCATATTTTTCCACAAAAATGCTTCTTCCCAAGATCTCATTGGGAATGTTATGTTATTTTTTCCCCAAATCTGAGATATTCTGAATTCTGTAACACACCTTGGCCCCAAGGAGTTTGAATAATAGAATGTAGACTCATTCACTCAATGTCTTCGTGATCGCTTTAATCGAATCTCATGTTTTCTAAGTTAATCCTTATGTTAGTGACTCCAAAGTGTTTATCTCTAGTCCAGATCTCCCTTCTGAAATCCAAACTTACATACTCAGCTGCCTACTCAACATCTCTGCTTAAATTTCCAGGAGGTATTTCAGAGTCATCACATGTAGATCTCATCCTTCCCTTCCGGTCTCTTCCTCCTGCTGTCTTTGTCATCTTTTTTAAGGAAAAAATCTGTCCTTCAATTGCTTAGACCATGTACTTGAGAATTATCATTTGTGGTCACCAAATGATAATGTTCTTTAACACTCACATCCAAATCTAGCAGCAAATCCTGTTGGCTTCTACCTTCAAAGTGGAATTAGACCACTTTCACCACCACCTCTGCCAACACCCTGATCCACTCTCACTTGACTTATCTCAGTGGTCTCCAACAGTTCTCCCTGCTTCTTATCTTGCCCCAATAGCCTATTTTCAACAGAGTGTCCCTTTTACAACATGGGTCAAATCATGGCACTTCTCTCCTCAGAACTCTTAAAAGCTTCCTCTCACACTCAAAATGTTGGATACAGAGCCCTACAGGATCTAGCCCTCCTGTTACCTCTCTTGCCCACTCTCCTCCTTTTGCTGCCTGACCCCTGATCACTTTGCTCCAACCACTTTGTCCACCTTGCTGTTCCTCCTTCCCTCCGGGGTATACCCATTACCTGTAGGTCTAGGCTAGAATGTTACCTTATTAGTGAGGCCTTTCCAAGCATCCTTCCTAGTCACTGTATTTCCCCCCCACCCCCACCCCCTGCTTCCCTGCTTTATTTTCTACCTCTTTAGCACTTACCACTATCCAACATACTTTACAATTAACTTGTTTATCTCTCTCTGAAACTATAAGCTCTTCTACTCTGTTTTCCTCACGGAAGGTTGTTCTCAGTTCCTAGAGCATTGACTGTGCATGGTAGGTGTTTAGTTACTATTTGTTGGATGAAGATATAGCCTCTTTTTTAACCCAACAGTCATACTGGGCATAAAACTTAAGACACATCTTTGTCTTCATGAACTTTTCATTAAGTGAAAGCCCCTGGGAGACATTTATAAATAAGTAGGGTTCCAGTTCAATTCAGACTGAGATAAATGCTATAAACAAAGGTATGTCCGTGTCATTTTGATGTAAATTGGAGACACAATTAGCCTCTTGGGGAAGTTGGGGCATTTGAACCCATTCTTGAAGAGAGATATTTTTTAGAGTTGAAGAGAGGTGAAGGGGTGTTTAAGGAAGCAGGACCCACGTATGCAATGTTTGCATTACATGTTTGAGGAGCTGAGAGTGGCTGTGTGTTGCTGGACTGGAGGAAAGTGGCTTAGCTCAAACTGCAGAGCCTTCTCATCATATTAAAGAGTTTGAACACCATCCTTTGAGTCATGATGAGCTCCCAAAAGTTTTAAAGTAGAGAAAGGATGTGATCAGAGCTATGCTTTAGACATATTTCTCAGGAAATGCTTAGGTGATGTTTTGAAGGTAGAAGTTTTACACAGATTCAGGCCTGAAGTGACAAGAACCTGAATTAAGACCTTGGTAGAGGCAAGGAGGAAGGAGGAGGGAACAGGTGAGTTATTAAGCAGTATTATTGATGGTACTTGGTGAGCAGTTAGATATGGGATGGGAAGGAGAGAAAATATTTGGGATGATGACTCAGGTTTCTAACTGAGTGGCCCCTGGGTGGGTATAGGTGCTGAGAGGTTCGGGAAGGGAAGTAGCTGTGGAGAGGACGATAAGTTAAGTTTGAGATACTTGTGCTACTAGGTGGAGGAGTCTGTCCATTATTTAAAAACTAGGGGCCCGGTGCACGAAATTCGTGCACTGGGTGTGTGTGGGGGGGTGTCCCTCAGCCCAGCCTGCCCCCTCTCACATACTGGGAGCCCTCAGGCGTTGACCCCCATCACCCTCCAATCGCAGGATTGGCCCCTTGCCCAGGCCTGATGCCTCTGGCCCAGGCATCAGGCCTGGGCAGGGGACGCCCAGACCCCTCCGATTGCTGGCTCTGCCCCTTGCCCAGGCCTGATGCCTCGGCCAGAGGCGTAGACCCCCATCACACTCCGATCGCCTGATCAGCCCCTTGCCCAGGCCTGACGCCTCCGCCAGAGGTGTCAGGCTTGGACAGGGGACCCCCATCTCCCCCCGATCACTGGCTCTGGCCCCCGCCCAGGCCTGAGACCTCTGGCCCAGGAATCATGCCTGGGCAGGGGACCCCCATCTCCCTCTGATCGCTTGCTCCACCCCCCGCCCAAGACTGACACCTCTGACCCAGGCTTCAGGCCTGGGCAAGGGGACCATCATATCCCCCCAATCCCTGGCTCCGCCCCCCACCCAGGCATGATGCCTCTGGCCCAGGCATCAGGCCCAGGAAGGGGACCCCCCAACCCCCCGCCCAGGCCTGATGCCTCGGCCAGAGGAGTTGACCCTCATCACCTTCCGATCACCAATCACCGGATCGGACCCCTGCCCAGGCCTGAG
>NW_006286678.1:1143710-1156085 GCF_000327345.1 Myotis davidii | reverse complement strand
GTTGGCACTTAATTTGCATACAGCCCTGATTAGCCAATGAAAAGAGTAGCTCGTATGCCAATTACCATTTTTCTCTTTTATTGGTATAGGATGTGTCTTCATCTTAGGAGAAAGGGAAAGGTGAAAATATTTGTGAAATTGCTTACAATTGGATCTTCAGGCAGAGGCTTGGATAAGGTTGCTCAGGGTGAGCTTGGGAGATGAAGAAGGAAAAAGGGCTAAGGAGAGAGTAACTTGGAGAAATACCAACATTTAAGGAATAGGCAGTCCGGCTGGTGTGACTCACCAGTTGAGTATTAACCCAGGAATCAATAGATCACTGGTTCGATTCCCAGACAGGGTACATGCCCAGGTTGTGGGCTTGATCCCCGGTAGTGGGTGTGCAAGAGGCAGCTGGTTGATGATATGCCTCTCTCATCTCATGGATGTTTCTATCTCTCTATCCCTCTCCTTTCCTCTCTCTCTAAAAATCATTAAAAACATTTTTTAAAAAGAGAAGTGGGCAGAGGATAAACAGCCTATGGAGGAGATTTAAAGGCACAGCAGAAAGTAAAAGAACTGGTCTCTAACATGCTTTCTTTTTCCTTCAGGAGGAGATTCGGTGTCCAACATCCCTGTCTATTGTTAAAGACAAAAACATAACTGAGAATCAAGAGGAGGACGATGAGGATGTCTTTGATCCCCCAATAGATCTGTCTTCAGACGAAGAATATTACGTTGAAGAAAGCAGATCCACGAGGCTTAGAAAGTCAGGCAAGGAGCGCATTGATAATATCAAAAAGGCATTTTCCAAAGAAAACATGCAGAAGACACGGCAGAATTTTGACAAGAAAGTCAACAGAATGAGAACTAGAATAGTGACCCCAGAGAGGAGAGAGCGGCTAAGGCAGTCAGGAGAGAGGTTGAGGCAGTCCGGAGAGAGGCTGAAGCAGTCAGGGGAAAGATTTAAGCAATCTATTTCTAACGCAGCTCCATCGAAGGACGCTTTTAAGATGCGTGGCCTTCGGAAAGCTAAAGGAGGAACGGTTGCCAAAGGTCCAGAAGAGGTCAGGGAGATGGGCGTGGACATCATTGCCGGGAGCCAGTCTCTGGGCCCCATCAGTGAGCTCTATGGCAATGAGCTCAGTGAAACAGACCATGAGGAGGCCAGGGTGGTGCATCCTCCCAGTGAAGGGGAGGAAATCCCAACTCCTGAACCTTTAAGAGTTACTTTTAAACCCCAGGTGAGAGTAGATGATGAATCTCTTTTGGTAGATTTAAAGCAGTCTTCATAGGGAGAAATTAAGTATATTTTCAGTGTAAATCACCTTAATCATGCAGTTCTAGTTTAAGTAGTATAGTCACTTAACCTTTATAGGCCATTTAGGAAACAATAAATGGTATGATTTTTATTTCTATGTTTAAACTCAGAAAGGCAATACCAATATTATATACACTTCCTAGTAACTTCCTTGGGGCTTCGTTCTTCTCCTCCAGGCTTATAAGATTCTAGCAGCATCCTCTCATGTCATTCTCATGGCAGCTGTGGATTCTTAAAAGTTTTTTTCTCTTGCACACCAGAAAAATAGTTTCCTAGAGAGGGCCAGTTAGGTGTTTAGTAGTTGGGCAGATTTGTGGCCATGATTTGCAAGTGAACTTTCAATTTTGGTCTAGATTTAAGGGGATGGCTGACCTCAAAGGGGATTATATCATCCATATGTTCAAATCAACAGATTGGTTAGTAAATTAGCAATCACACGTCTTTTTTATGCTTTTGCACGAAGAATGGAAGTTCTGAATTGAGCATTTGGTTCTGGGTCACAGCTGTTCTTACAGTGAGCGCTTGACACGTTGCCTGCTCATAAGCTCATCAGTAAATTGGAGAGGGTAGGCTTGTCCTGCCCATCTCAGAGCACTGTTGTGAAGATCCAAGGAAACACTGTGCATTCTGGGGGAACAAGAAACACATCCAGTGGAAATGAGCCCTACTGATTTCTCAAACACAGAATCAGACTAATTCCACCTGAAAAAGTCCTGCAAGCCACGTGGTGAGGACAGAGGTTGGACAGACACTCAAGTTGGTCTTCAAGTCTTTCCACAGAATCAGCAATGAAAAATGTTTATGTGACATCTTTTTTTTTTTTTAATCAAAGATTAAAAAGAAACCTTGGTTTTGAGTTGGATCTTAAATTTTCTTGAAAAGTCTTTTTCTAATTTTCTTTTTTTTTAGATCTGTGTTGGACTATAGAAACATTTGTTTGAGGAGCGTGCTGCGTGAGAAGAATCTGGTTTTGTAATAGGGAGGAGATGATGGAATTGTTGAATTTGAAGAGTTTGGATAACAATCAGCTTTCAGGTCAGTTTTGGATGCTCGTGTAGTAATTGTAATCAATGTACACACATCATAGACAAACTCAGAATAAATCAACTTTAAGATATTTGACTCAGTTACCCCAGATATTTGGGTTTGGGAGTTTGATTCAGCATCATTTCTTCTGCAACCTGCATGAACACATAAAATCATACATTGTTCATATATTGAAAACTAAAGTGTATACAGCGTTGAACACTACAATGGGTAATTTAAAAAATGTTACTTAAAGAGAGCTTGGATGCCTAATCACATATTTCCTTAAAGCCATAATAAATTTGAATTTTAAAAAAGACATTTTACTAAGTTTGATGTCAGTGTCCTATTTATAAGTATTGTTACTAGTAATGAATGCAAACAGCATGGTGTGAATTTGATATAACAACCTTTCTTATAAGAGGTAGGTTTCTAGGTTAAGAAGAATATAAACAAACATAAGCTTTTTCTTTTTTTTCTAGCCCTGTGCAGACTAAATATCAATTGGGCCAAAACACTCTTCAGCAAATACCCCTTTTCAAGGAATCTTTGTAACAGCTGTGTGCTTACTGACCCATTGTATAAACAGATTTGACATGTTATGGAACTTTTCCCATGTAGACATATTTGAATTTTGATGCTGAAGGAGTTATAACATGGTCAGCTCTTGATCATGGTAGACGTTGTACAAACCCAGAAACACTCAAGCAAGTTCATGTCCTCAGAGGTTCATTGTGATCTTGTCCTGCACTGTTGAATTAGGATTTTCCCCTCCGAATTGCTCTCTCAAATTTCTCCCCATATTTAGGATATTCCTCATTTCTGCATGCATGATATTTTCTTCTTTTCTTTCCCCTGTTTTCTTGATGTAAAGAATGGCTATTTATAATGGGCTGCAAAGTCACACATTCCCACTTAATGCAAGGAGTAGGCTGGTCAGCGTTCCTTATTGTAAAAGACAACACAACCAATTTTCTGCTCATTTCACTCTTCTCTGTTTTTGAAATTATACATGTCAGATTTTAAACAATTTATTCAAATAAAACTACTAGCAGGATGTACCCCCTTTCTTTGTGTGAGGCAGGACAATGCAACATCCATGGGTCCCGAGGGCATGGGGCCACTTCCAAGCTAAGCTCTTCCATAGAATGGACGGCTGGAGTAGGAAAGTGCCACCCTGTCCCCTGCACGGGATGGTCCAGGGCTTTCCTGGAGACTGTGTGGTGGCTGGTTCTGGCTTACAGGTGAGAGAAACCGGCCAAATGTGAATTAGTAATAAGAGGTGCGTGAAACTTCAGCTTGCTGAGATTGTATTGGTAGTGTGTGCGAACTCTCCTGAACAAGTTTTCATAAACATATAAACTAAAACAGTATTTTCATTTTGGCTTTCTTCTTTGCCATGCCTGCACATCTAAGGGTTTGCTTTAGAACAAAGTTCATCCTGATTCTATCAGCTGAAAAGCATGGGGCCTGTCACATAACATATTCCACAGAATCATAGTTAACTGCAATTCCATTACATGAAACTACTGCACCCCCTCCCCCCGGCCCCGTTTTTCTGACACACGTTTTCTATAGCTTCTTTTATTGAAATACGATTTTTAAAATTACAAATTATGATCCCCAAATAAGTTGCATGGCATATTTGAGCCAGGTCCAAGGGGCATGGTCCCCGTGGTCTCATCCTCAATTCTATGTGAATTTGGGGTATGCTAGTACCTGGTTTGAGGTGGATGAAAATGGAAGAAGCCTCTGCTGAATTTTGTGTGTCTCCTGTGACCACTTCTGAGTTACATGATGTCTGAGGATTTGTAGCTGCTCTTGTCAGGGCAGACTCCCTCGGCGATTTGTAAGCGGATAGGCGCTTTAGGATAACTATCTCTTTGTGCGTCTCAGGACATCCAAAGATTCCCCCAGGATAGAATGGAGAAGCAGACTATCCTCAGGCTTGAATGTATTTGGGGCACCTTTCTAAATCAGCTGTGCTTGTCCAGGGCCCTCGCCAGACTGTCCTGCCACTTGATGCCTTTGCTCATTCTGGGAGATGACTTTCAAGTTCAATGATAATGTCAATTTTCTTGTTTTGGCTTTCCTTGGTGACCTCCCCATCCCCAAGGAGGGGCATGATTGAATTATTCCATATATTCAATATATATAGCACCTTTATATGCCAGATTCTGTGTGTGGCACTGAAGATTCAAAGAAGAATAGAACACCCTTCCTCTCTCCCAACCCTTATCTCTGGCTCCGGATTTTGACAGACAGTGAAGCAAAAACTCAACAATGCGACTAGTGCTGTGTGTAAGATAATGGAACCGTGGAGAGGGAGGTGTTGGTGTAGAATGTTGATCCTATATCTGTCATAGCACTTGTCTAGTTTGTGTCCCTGTCCTCTAGACTGTGCTTCTCAAGGGCAGGAACTGTATTTTACTCATTTGGGTCACCAGCACTTGGAGAGCCATCTTTAGGCATCGGGCATGCAGAGATGAAGGACATGGTCCCTGCATTTGAGCTTTTCCACGGGTGGAGGAGATGGCCACGTCACCCAGCATCATGGTGCTGTGATAAGAGCCTCAGATTTCAGAAAGGATGACGGGAGCGCGGAGGAAGAAGCATGTAACAAGCTGGGAGGGGCTCTGTGATAGCCAGAGGAAATGATGCTTAAGTTGGCATTCGAAGACCAATCCAAAATCAGCTAAATGATGTAGAATTCAAGCCAAGTTACAGCTGGAGCGGTTCTGTGACAGTGTTTTGGGTTTTACATCAAAGGCCATAGAAAACCACTGAGGGGTTTTAAACTGAGTGCCATGATCAATGTTTTTGAAAAGTTGCTCTATTAACTCACCAGAGGAAGGGAGACCAGTTCCTTGGGCCCTTGCATTTCCAGGTAAGAAAGTAGTACCCGACCTAGAGCATTGACACGGGCAGAGCTATGAACAGGGTAAACTTGGATGTGGGTTGTGATGGGAAGTGAATGAGAGCCAGGTTTCTGACTTGGGCAAGTGGCTCTGCCATTCGCCGAGACAGGGATTCTAAGATAACACTCCTGAGCCTCTGACGGCCTGGGTTGCTGGTCCCTGGGCCCAGCATTAGAAACAAAGGGGAGCTGTGACTCTACCCCGGAAGCTCCCACCCTGGAGCCCTCCACCCCCTACTCTAGCCACTGTGGCTCTCCCCTCAGCTTGAAGAAAAGCCCGATTTTAACTGATCCTTTCTCGACTCCAGCAAGCTCCTCAGCCTCTCCACCAGGACTCTAAAGTCCTTGAGAAGCAGAATTGCCTTTCAGGTCCAAGTCCATTGTGAGAGCTTCCCTCCCATCTCTGGCTTAGCTCAAGGCCAAGTGTCTGCTTGCCATTGTGTGCACCAAAGAAAAGCTACTTCTGATTCTTTGAATGGAATTTTTCTCTTAATATCCGTTGTTTGGCACCTGAGGATTTCAGGAAACGCTGTACTTGATATTGTAGCTGACACTTCAGAGAAAGCTGCTGTGACCTGGTACACTGGCCAAGGCCAAGGCCATGCTCATGTAGCTACGCACATCAGCTGCTGTGGTTGCAATAGGACTGTCTGTCTCCTTATGGGTACTTCGGGGACTGTCCCATTAGTCTGAGTCATGTCATCACAAATGTATTAGGGGCTTATGGTGGGGTTTGATGCAACCCATTCCTCTTAAAGGTTCTGATGGAAGAGTTCATATAAGGATTGCCAACAAAGTGGGACCAAAGTGTCATCTTTATTACTGGCTCGTACATGTCCAACAAATCCTTCAAACGTAGAGCATCTGGTAAATTCTTTTGCAGAATGTGGCTTAGACTTAAGATAAGAGATAGACCCTCCTCTTGTTAAGCCCAGATTTCAGGATCCCCAGTAGACCACCAGGGAGCCAGCCAAGTCCAATGCAAAAGCATATAGAGTCTTTATTTGAGCTAGCTCGGCTCCCCGACCACACTCGCCGATGCAGCGGCAGGGGGCATAGAGAGCTAGCTCTGTGGGAAGAGGGGTTTTTTTTGGGGGGGGGGGTTGGAGTAAGGGGAGGAGAGAGGACTGTGGGCCCTGCCGATTGGCCAGGTGCAAGTCAGGGTCTTGTTACACAGTATGTGGTTGTGTCTATGGCGCGCACTTTCCTTGATTGTCATTGGTTAGTTTAAAGAAATCCTGGGTGTGGCTAGCAGAGGCTTGGGCTTCTGGGAAGAAGCTCCTTGCCGAGCACATGGCTAAGGCTGCTGCCGAAAAATGGAGGATCCGGGGTTAGATGGAGGGCATAGCCCTCGCCCTTTCACTCTCTCCCTACTACATGCTCTTGTGGGCGGTATGGAGAGCAAGGTTTGTGGAGCAGAACAGTCCATTTTCTCAACTAGCAGGGAAGCCACAGGCCTGTTTCACCTACTCCTCCAGAGGGAACTGTGAGAATGAAGGCCTCCCTTCTGAGCAACCCAGTTCAGAAGGACAGGTAGCAAGGAGATGAGTTAGAGCAGTGGTCGGCAAACTGTGGCTCGCGAGCCACATGCGGTTCTTTGGCCCCTTGAGTGTGGCTCTTCCACAATATACCGACTTCTGCGCATCACATACAGTGCGATTGAAACTTCATGGCCCATGCGCAGAAGTCGGTGTTTTGTGGAAGAGCTACACTCAAGGGGCAAAAGAGCCGCATGTGGCTCGTGTGCAGCGGTTTGCGGCACCGCAGTTTGCAGACCACTGGCCTAGACTAATATGCAGATCTAAAAAATTGCTTAAAAGACAAATGGAACTGTATTCTCACCCTTATTTCAAGACTAGGAGCCCAGTGCACGAAATCACGCAGCCCGCCCCCCACCCGCCCCATGGCCTTGACACCCGAACCTCTCCATGCAGAGCTCCAGCGTGCCTGGCCCAGCCCCACGAACCCTCTGTAGAAGCCACAGCCTGGTTCATGCTGTTGAGGCCCAGTGTGCGGTTAAATGTAGTCCAATGAAGGTGCTGCCACTCCTGAGGCCTGTTGTGGGCACATTGACCTGAGGTGCTGAAACTTTAGGCAGTTTAACTTTTTTGCTCTTTGTTTGTTTTGTTAATCCCCACCTGAGGATGTTTTTTCCATTGATATTTTAGAGTAAAAGGGTGGGGTAGGGGGAGAAGAGGGGAGCAGAGAAATAGAGGGAGAACAAACAATGTGAGAGACATATCGATTGGTTGCCTCCTGCATGCACCCTGACAGGCTGACTGGGCTGGGGGATCGAACCTGCAACCAAGGTCTGTGCCTTTAACTGGGAACTGAACCCAAGACCCCTTGGTGCCAGGGCCAATGCTCTAACTTAGCAACCTGGCCAGGGCTTAGGCAGTTTGACTTTGAAGGAAGGAGTGGATAAAGATCTTTCCTGAAGGAAGGAGTGAGTAAAGAAGTTGGCTAATTTCTAAATGAAGCTATTCTTCTGAATAATTCTTCTTGGACTCACATTTCAAGAATGTTCTCCTCATCACTCTGTGACTATCATTGCGCCATTTAAGTTTGCATAAGCTTTAAATTCTCAACAAACTGTCTAGGTAGGTAGATATACTGTTTTAGAATAAAATAAAACCCATTGAAATGATTTGTCACTTTTATTGTGTCACATTTATTTGGAATGCTTCCATAAAGAGGAGAAATAAATGAACAGAATTACGCATGGGATGCGCTTGGCTCTAGCTCAAGCAATGGAGAAGACTTCAGAGGGAAACGTACATAGTGTCAGCTGTAAGGAAATAGGACTAAATTGTCCTCAACAGGAGAAAAAATATTCACATAGACAATAGGTTGTAGATTCATGAGGAAAGTTCACCAGAAAGGTCTCTATTTGAAACTCATACATCTTTCTCACATAAAAAAGCAATCACCACCATTGCAGGCAAACCTGTATTGAAGAGTAAAATCACTCATGATATAGTAGTCATTCTCCCATATTCTTAAAAAGTTACCCCCTTCCAATGTCAGTCTTAAACATTTCTTTTTTCCTCTCCAGAATGACTGCATCTGGAAGGGAGCAGGGCTGGAAAGATGCTAACTAATTGGTTAGGATCCAAAGGAGCTGTCATTTACTGTCATAGTTTGATGGAAATCAGATGATATGCACAAGATGGATTGCTTTCCTTGAGTTTCAAAATTTTGTGCAGAAAAGATGATGATTACATTTTCTTCCTCAGGGGCATAGAAATGGAGAGAGTGGACATGGAAATTGTGAATCTTAGTCATGAGTCATCTAGGCCCCTAACCAACTCTCTCAACTGAATTACAGATCAAAGCCAGGAACGTCTTTAAATGTGCCTGTGGAAGGATTCTGGTGGTCTCTGTGGTCACTGAACAGAAAGCAAAAGAACATGGGTTTCAGATGTAGGGGAAGGGAGTTGGGTTATCCACAAAGAAAGACTTTTTCTCTGTAGAAACACCTCCTTCCAGAGAGGGTTTAAGAACTGAACAATCTATTTGGGAGCAGGGTAATAAATCATGTGCCTAGAGACCAATGCCTGCATCATGTTTCTGTTCCTTAGCTTTCACAACGAGCAGCCAGGAGTCATATTCATACAGCTCGTTTTGTAAAACCTTTTCTCACGTGCATGCATTCTGTCTGAGAGTGTGAGTTGAGTGCAAGAGACTTACTGTGTTTCTCATCAACAAGATAATGTCTCCTGCACCTCCCGTAATTCAATGTCTTCTTTATATTAGGTATTTAATAAGTATATACGAAATGAAAACAAATGAATGACTGAACTATATGACATCTTCTCTGAAGATCTTTGAATTTAAGCCATTTATTTACTTGGTCTTTATTGAGCTCCTCCTATAAGCCTGGTAGAGTCAAACTCTGGGCATAAAGCAGTTAACAAGACAAAGTCCCTGCTCTCAGAGAGCTAATATCCCAGAGAGATACTTACAATAAGTAAACATACCAGGTGGTGATAGGTGTTATGAAGAAAAATAAGTCAGGGTTAGGGGGTAGGGCATAGTGGCTGGGGTGGTGCAGGCTGGTGCCATTTTAGAAAAAGTGTCCAGGAAGATCTGTCTGATAGGGAGATTGAGTGAATGAATGAGTGAGCCAACCATGGGCTGCATCAAACCCCACCTTAAGCCCCTAATACATTTGTGATGACATGACTCAGACTAATGCAACAGTCCCCAAAGTACCCAAGTGAATGAGTCAACCATGCAGATATTTCTGGGGGACAAATTTCAGCATGGTCAGGGGTCGGTGGCTAATGTGGGTGAAGGTGGAAAGTGGGAAGAGGGGGTGATATAGGCTGTGGCAAAAACTTTGGTTTTTACTCTGAATGAGGACATATTGGAGCTTGTTGAGCAAGTGACATGATCTAATCTGTTGATCTAATTATTTATACTCGTTGAAAAATCAAACCAGTGTTCACACAAAAAGCTGACTACAATTCCTGTCTTAGTTCCCACTGCAAAGGAAATCACTCAAACTCCAAATGTTTGCTCCTTAATGGCTTACTCCTTGTGCCAGGGAAACGCATTGCGGCTCAAGACTGACATCTAGTGGATGTTGATTTCATAATTGTTTATAAACCTGCGGTTTGGAACATACCAGCACTTAGGAATAGAGGGCACACGTTAACATCACAAAACAGGATGGCAGGACAATAATAATGTTATTCAAATAGTACAGCGGATTTGCCTCCTTGTTTTTCTTTGGCTCGCATTCAGTTAGGTTCGCATGTTTTTAGTCCTATTTCCTTACAGCTGACAATATGTACGTTTCCCTCTGAAGTCTTCTCCATTGCTTGAGCTAGAGCCAAGCGCATCCCATGTGTAATTCTGTTCATTTATTTCTCCTCTTTATGGAAGCATTCCAAATAAATGTGACACAATAAAAGTGACAAATCATTTCAATGGCAAACTGTGGTGTCCACTATAGTGCTAAGTTTAAGCTTAGAACAATATATATGATGTTTCTCTGATCTTAAAGTGAATTATATCAGGGAGGTTTGGAAACCAGACAGTACTTGAGGATAGAGAATCCTTACCCCTTCAAAGGCAATGATAGTCACAGAGTGATGAGGAGAACATTCTTGAAATGTGAGTCCAAGAAGAATTATTCAGAAGAATAGCTTCATTTAGAAATTAGCCAACTTCTTTACTCACTCCTTCCTTCAGGAAAGATCTTTATCCACTCCTTCCTTCAAAGTCAAACTGCCTAAACCCTGGCCAGGTTGCTAAGTTAGAGCATTGGCCCTGGCACCAAGGGGTCTTGGGTTCAGTTCCCAGTCAAAGGCACAGACCTTGGTTGCAGGTTGGATCCCCAGCACAGTCAGTCTGGTCAGGGTGCATGCAGGAGGCAGCCAATCGATATGTCTCCCACATTGTTTGTTCTCTCTCTCTCTCTCTCTCTCTCTCTCTCTCTCTCCCCTCTTCTCTCCCTACCCCCTCCCTTTCACTCTAAAATATCAATGGAAAAAACATCCTCAGGTCAGGATTAACAAAACAAACAACGAGCAAAAAAGTTAAACTGCCTAAAGTTTCAGCACCTCAGGTCAATGTGCCCACAACAGGCCTCAGGAGTGGCAGCACCTTCATTGGACTACATTTAACCGCACACTGGGCCTCAACAGCATGAACCAGGCTGTGGCTTCTACATTCTGGTGTGGTGGGTTTTCTCTAACTCAGTGTTCGGCAAACTGCGGCTGGCGAGCCACATGCGGCTCTTTGGCCCCTTGATTGAGGCTTGGCGAGTGTGGGGTGAGGCTTGGTGAGCGTGGGGAGCCTGGCTCTGCCATTTGCTGACTGTGAAAACTTGGGCTAGTTGCATTCTGTCAGTTTCTAAATAGAACCTCTTTGTAAAAGTGTTTTATTAAGTCAGGTAATTTATGGAAAGGACTCACACTAGCATTTAGAAACAGTAACAGCTAGGTACTATTGTTTAGAGAAATGCAAGTAGCAGTACCTGTTAGAGGTAGTGATAATAGAATCTGCATTCAAAACATTTTGTTTTTTGCCCCCAGCACTTAACATTCTCAGAGTTTAACTTTTAGCCATTTTGTTTATCTCTATGATCTATTTAATCTGCATTGAGTGGGGATAGTTGAATATGCTGCTTAACCAAGGCATATAATTTATACTATCTAGAGATTAATATTGTTTAGGCAAAAAGACCTACATATTTAGCTCTGCAGGATCTGGCTCCCCATCAATGATTACTCTTCCCTCTCAGTGTCTGCATTCCAGACACAGGGCCCTTCAGGCCCTCTCCTCCCTTGTCTATCTGTCTCAGGAATTTCGAAGAGGCTATCCCTTAGCCTGTCCACACCTCTTTCACTCCACCCCAGCCCACCCCACCCCACCAACTAAGCACACACCTGGAGAATTCCCATTCATCTTCCTGGTTCATATGACACATCTACAGGGAAGCTTTCCCTGCCTGCACCTTACTCCCCATTGGGCAAACCTCCCTTATTGTATGATCACATAGCTTTCTGCACTTTTAAATTTTCTTCAGAACATAACATAGTTTCAAAGTGTATATTTAGATAGTTATTTGTCCGCTTGACCTATTGCTAGGTCACTACCACAGTGCCTGGTACATTTAGACTTTCAGGTATTTTTTAAATAGTAAAATAATTTGAAAAGAGAAGGGCCTTATTTGAAAATTAAAATGTAGACATAAGGAAGACATGTATTGATGGCTCTGAGTAGGAAGGATGTAGTGGGGTCTAAGGTGTATGTCCAGGTTCCCTCTTGCAGATGAGGCACTGGTACCTCAGGTGTTTCAGATGCCTCTCAGGTGGTCCTGCTATCGAATTTGCCCTCAACCAAGAGATCTACCTCACTTAAGCACATGGCCCCTCCTGAGAACAGCCCACGGGCAGGCCCAGGTTGATGGGAGAGTATGGGTCCCACCCCTTGCCTCAGGGAGGGGCTATTCTGAAGGCCATCCCAGCTCCAGATCATCATAGGATTGGCTGAGGCCACTGTTGGAACTGCATCAGTGGTTCAACTGCCCCCACCCCTCTACCCCCATCCTCCTTCAGCCCTCAGAGAGCACCTGCCTTCCATAAACCATCGGCACACATGTCTCAGAGTCTGTTCCCTG
>NW_006286678.1:1138145-1143670 GCF_000327345.1 Myotis davidii | reverse complement strand
AGCCTAAGGTACCTGGTTACTTGTCGGCATCCTTCAGCGGGGAGGAGACCCGAACAGAAGGGGCTAGAGCTGCAGTGTTAGATGCAGAAGTTGAGGGGGTGTTTTGTTGGGGACTTGCTGAAGGAGACGCATGGAAGGAGGGAGCTCTGCAAACACTCCACAAGAAAAAGGCTCAGCCCTGAGAATTTGCCATACCTGGAAGGTGCCACTGATCTCCAGGTGTTCAGACCTGTTCAAATCCAGACGGCAATCCGCTGTGAGCCCTGAAGTACAAGCTCCCTGTGTGGTCTTGCAGTGGTCCCATTGCTAAGCTGAAGTCGGAGGCAGGCCTCTTACACCCACCACCTTTGGTCGGAGAGCCAACGGGGCTCTTGGTCTCACCCCCTTTTCCAGCTCTGCTCTAACTCTTTCATATCATCTTATGGGCAGGATGATGGTTGATTCAAGAGGTTTTTAGCCAAGTTCTTTGCAAATCCACTAGGGTGGTCTGTTTCACTACTTTTGATATACAGGATGGGCAGAGAATGGTGTTTATAAGTCCTTGTGTTACTTTCAGACCCAACAGTGGTCTTTGAGTAATTAAAGTTCCAGTCCAGTGTTGTAATGATATAAAACAGCATTCTCTCATTCATTTGAACGTTTCTCAGCACCTGTACTTCACTGATTAAAAAAATATCAAACCACATAGAAGGGTTTATTAAAAAAACCCAGAAACCAAAAATAATGGTCACTTGCCCCACTCATCTCCCCATCCTCTGTCCCACTGCCCAGAGGGAATCATTATAAACTCGTTTTGTTTTAAATGTTTTTATTGATTTTAGAGAGAGAAGAAGGGGGAGGAAGAGAGAGTGAGAGAAACCTCTATTGGTTGCTTCCCACACACTTGTACCCCGACCAGGGATCAAACCTGCAACCTGGGTATGTGCCCTGAGCAGGAATTGAACCCGTGGCCTTTCAATGCACAGGGTGACGTTCAACCGACTGAGCCACACCGGCCAGGGCAACTCTTGTTTGGTTTTGTGTTTACATAGCACATGTTAGTTGTAGACACATTTACTTCAACCCTGCCTTCTCAGATGGTACTCAAGTTCTACCACCTGGCGCTATTAATGGTTTTGGAGAAATGCGGCATCTCTTAAAGACAAGCTGGGGCACTTTACACCCCACCACCACCGGAACCTTGCTCCCTGATGATCTTGAGACAGCAGGTAAATTGAAGGCCTGTATGAAGCACAAGAAGTCCACATTTTCTGGATTTTTTAAAAAGGACCATTCATTTAAAAACTTAAAAAAAAAAAAAGAGTGATGGTTTGTCAGTGACACTCATTTTTCTTGAGTGACTTAGCAGAGGACAAGGCCTGCTTCTGCAAGCCTGGCTGTGGTCGTGTTTGCATGGATTGGCTGGATCTGTGCCTTTTGTCTGTAAAGAATGGACTCAGTACAGCAAGTACTACCAATCTCTTGACTTAGGACCTGTGACAGCTGACCCTCTTTGCTTTCTTGCCGTATCTTCTGGAGCAGCTTTTCAAGTCCAGTGAGCATAGGGCCACAAACCACTCTCTTTGCTGTCTTTCCCGTAGCGCACAGGGAACTTGCTAGTGTGTTTTGTGCAGCATCTGATAGGTTACTAGAGGCCTGGTGCACAAAATTCGTGCATTCAGGGGCTGGGGGGTGGGGAGGAGGTCCCTCAGCCTGGCCTGCGCCCACTCATAGTCTGGGAGCCCTCAGGGGGTGTCCATCTGATGGGTTAGGCCTGCTCTGGGGAGCAGGCTTAAGCTGTCAGTCAGACATTATTAGCACTGCCACGGAGGCGGGAGATGCTCCTGCCACTGCCACTGCACTTGCCAGCTGTGAGCCTGGCTTCTGGCTGCACTGACCACCCAGGGGCAGCTCCTGAGTGGAGCTTCTGCCCCCTGGTGGTCAGTGTGCATCATAGCGACCAGTTGTTCTGCCGTTCAGTTGATTTGCATATTAGTCCTTTTTTATATATAGTGCCTCCTAACTGGTCTATTTTTATATACTTTTCCTCCTCTTCTAGAAGGCTCTCTACATGGAGACAAACATGTATTGGTTATCACTTTGTAGCCTCTCAGCTTCAAGTACTTGGTGCTTTGCTGGATCCTTTAAATATGTTTCCTTTGCCATCTGCATGATGCTAAACATTGTCAGTAGAGGGCACTACAGAGGCACTGGAGGCAGGGGTGCATTGCTTTCTGTAGGCGCCTCAGTGTGTCCTGCTTTGCCAACACCAGGGCTAGGGCTAGGGTTAGGTTAAGGCTTAGAGTTAGGGCTAGGGCTAATGCCAGGATTAGGATTGGGGTAAGGGTATGGCTAGGGTAAGTGTTAAGCCTAGGATTAGAGTTCAAATTAGGATTAGGGCTACGGTTAGGTTTAGGGCAAGGGTTAGGGTTAGGGCTAGGGTTAGATTTAGGCTTAGAGTTAGGGTTAGGATTAGGGCTAGGGTTAGGTTTAAGGTTAGGGTTAGGGCTAGAGCTAGAGCTTTGGCTAGGGTTAGGTTTAGGGGTAGGGTTAGGTTTAGGCCTAAGGCTAGGCTAGGGTTAGATCTAGGGTTAGGTTTAGTGTTAGGGTTAGGGCTAGGTCTAGGTCTAGGGTTAGAGTTTGGATTAGAGCTAAGGGTAGGGGTGGGGCTAGTGTTACTGTTAGGGTTAGTATTAGGTTTAGAGTTTAACCTCTTGGCAGAGGACCTCAGAAATGGCCAGGCATGGGAGTGCTTGTAAAGAGGATGAAAGCTCTAACTTGTTTAGGGGCTGAAGGACTGTGGTCAGCTGAGCCTGCTCTGGGTAATCTCGTCCCCATTTGGTGGGTGGCTCCATTCTGACCTCCGGATAATTGGGGGTGGTGTCCTAGAAAATGTGTGTTGAACGCCTACCCAGGTGGCTTTGAGGTAGGTAAGGAGCAGTTAACGGGGAATCAGTGAAAACACCGGGGTCTGGAAAGCTGGAACCCATAAGGGAGGAGAGAGGGTGAGGTTAGGTTTAGGGTTAGGGCTAGGGCTAGGTTTAAGTATTGGGCTAGGGCTAGGGTTAGTGTTAATGTTAAGATTAGGGGTAGGGCTATTGTTAGGGTTAAGGTTACTCTTATATTTAGGGCTAGGTCCAGGGTTAGGTTTAGGATTAGGGCTAAGGTTGGGGTTAGGGCCAGTGTTAAGGTTAGGTTTATTGTTAGGGTTAGGGTTAGGGTTAATTTTATGCTTAGGGTTAGAGTTAGCGTTAGTGTTATGGTTAGAGCTAGAAGTAGTTTTGGGTTAGGGATAGGGTTAAAGTTAGAGTTAGGGTTAGCTTTAGAGTTAGGGCTTGTTTTAGTGTTGGGGTTTTGTTGTGGTTAGGGTAACTTTTAGGGTTGTGGCTCAGGCTATGCTTAGGGTTACGGTTAGTGTTAAGATTATGGCTAGGGCTAGGATTTGGATTAGGATTAGATTTAGGTTTAGCATTAGGCCTAGGGCTAGGGTTTGCATTAGGGTTAGAGTTTTGGTCTTTGGATCCACAGTGGAATCACCTGGAGAATTAGGGTAAGGGTTAGTGTTAGGGCTAGTGTTGTGGTTAGCATCTGGTTCCTTGCATGAACACTGGAATCACCTGGAGAATTAGGGTTTAGGGTTAGGGCTAGTGCAGTGATGGCAAACCTCTGACACCTCTGACACGCGAACTCATTTTTTTTGGTTGATTTTTCTTTGTTAAATGGCATTTAAATATATAAAATAAATATCAAAAATATAAGTCTTTGTTTTACTATGTTTACAAATATCAAAAAATTTCTATATGTGACATGGCACCAGGGTTAAGTTAGGGTTTTTCAAAATGCTGACACGCCTAGCTCAAAAGGTTTGCCATCACTGGTGTTAGGTTTATGGTTAGGGTTAGGGTTAAGATTAGGGCTAGATTTAGGGTTAGGGTTAGTGTTATAGTTAAGGCTAGTGCTAGGGCTAGGGATAGGGTTAGGATTAAGGCCAGTGTTACGGTTACGATGAGGCCTAGGCTTAGGACTATGGTTAGGGTTAGGGTTAGCTTTAGGACGAGAGCTAGTGTTACGGTTAGAGTTAGTGTTATGGTTAGGGCTCAGCCTATGCTTAGGGTTAGTGTTAGGGTAAGGGTTAGGGCTTGGGCTAGGGTTTGCTAGGGTTAGGCTTAGAGTTGGGGTGGGGTCAGGGCACAAGGTTAAAGTTAGTATTAGGGCTAAGGCTAGAGTTAGGGTTAGGGTATAAGGTTAGGGTTAAGGTTAGAGCTAGGCTTAGGGTTAGGGGTAGTGCTAGGTTTAGGGTTATGGTTAAGGCTAAGGCTAGCTTTAGGGTTATCTAACCTTACCTCTAGCCCTAGCCCTAATCCTAACCCTAAACCTAACCTTAACCTTAACCCTAACCCTATCTGTACCCCTAACCCCTCACCCTGCAAGGTCTGGGTCTCAGCCCTGGGAGTGGGAGGCCCTTCCTTGGGCGTGGTTGCTCCTTGTATTCACTATGCTTATACAGGGAGGGCAAAACTGGTTTTATGGTTGTCCATATGGAAAATAATACAGTAATTAATAAAAATATAAGAGTAAACTCTGTGTTGTGTACTCACAACTATAAACCTACTTTTGCTCCGCCTTGTACTTTTAGAGTTCTCGTTACTTCTTACCGGCCATTCCCCCATGACTCCAATCTCCTGTTAAATAGGTACTAATTCTTGATATTAAACTTCCCCAAATTGCGGTGTAATTTCTGTTTCCTGATCACACCTTAGCTGAGATGCAGTGTGATCTTTTAAAAATTTAAATCTGATTTTGCCAATCCTCCTTGCTTAAAACCTTTTTATGGTTTCACTCTACTTACCGAATAAAGACCCTCTCTCCCATTTTCATGGTTTCTAGGGACTCTGCACAGTCTGGCCCCTTTCCCTTCCTGCCCTTGTCTCACACCAGAGCCCCCATGCTTTCCTCCTGTGGTCGAGCTTTTACAGACACTGCTCCCTCTCTGAAATCATCTTCCATCACCTTTCCACCTGCAAAGTCCCTACTGACCTTCTGCCAGTGGAATCATGTTCTCAGGGCAGCTTGCTCCCCCTTCCCGAGAGGTGGAATCACTTCTATGCACTTTCAGAGCACCATGCAAGAGCATTTTTTTTTTGTGGTTGTAATTTTACATATGTTTGTGCAATTTTTTGGATTCCTATTAGTTCCCTCTCCTCCAGATAGTAAACTCCTTGAGGACAAGGACTAGCTTTTTTGGCTCCTTGTATGGCTTGTAGCCTCACTCTAGCGAATGTTACAGAGGGCCTGTTAACAAAGCATTCTACCTTGTTACCGTTGTCTTGGTTTTAAGATTTCCCTGTCCATACTCCAACTCGCCACAAGATGACAGGCTAAGACCCTCTGGTGCTTGATTTTCCTGGAGAAAGAAGCTTTAGGCTAAAATGCCTTCTCTGAACCAGGGGAGGATCCCTCTGAAGTGAGACTGAATCACATGCTATTACAGACGATTCCTCGGAAAGCTCCTCTGCACCTTCATGTCTTCACTGCCTCTGAGGCAC
>NW_006286678.1:1137457-1138133 GCF_000327345.1 Myotis davidii | reverse complement strand
AAACCATAATGGTCTGCAAAGCCCCCAAATATTTACTATCTGGCCCTTTAAGACAAAATTTTGGGATGGATGTAAACTTTTTAGAAGCCTTAATATCTGGCTAGTATGTAGCTGGCTTCCCATAGAAATTAGCAATTCCACCTGTCTTTTAAGAAGCAAACATCCTGGGTGAAATGATGTGAATTTCTTGAGGTTCCTTGGAAATTTGGCTCACAACGTCAGCATGGTATTTATTAATTCCTTCCAGGAACTGGGCATTTAAGTGTGCTATATCTTTTTTTTAAAGTGGAAAATATGGGCATACATGATGTAAATTATGTATCCTGGGTGAAATGATGTGAATTTCTTGAGGTCCCTTGGAAATATGGCTCACATACGTCAGCATGATATTTATTAATTCCTTCCAGGAACTAGGCATTTAAGTGTGCTATATTTTTTTTTAAGTGGAAAATATGGGCATGCATGATGTAAATTACTTGTAATTTCTTTCGCATGCTTTCCCATAGCAGGACAATTAAGTCACTTCATTTGTCAAGATACCAACCAAAGGCCCTGTAGCTATTTACCTTTCATTCAAGAAACATTCCTGGCATGGGTGGTTTGGATTATTTATGAGGTTGTAAGTGCTCAGACATTGTTGAGTCAGAATAATGTTAATTCATTTTGCAAATTTTAA
>NW_006286678.1:1109201-1137240 GCF_000327345.1 Myotis davidii | reverse complement strand
TGCCCCAGGGGAGAAATTTCCTGGAGAATAATTTTGTAATAAAAAAATTTTTTTAAGTCCACAATCTTTGACCCAGTAACTCTGCTTCTAATCCTATATTTTAAGAAAGGGATCAGAAACATACAGAAAGATTAATAAAAGAGATATTCATTACAAGGTATTAAATAAGAGTAAAAACTTTGAAATAACCTAAAAATATCCATAAAATCATTATCAAATATATTTAGTATATATACACACACACACATATATGTATGTATATATAGCACACAAGATGAATTTTGGAGAGGTAGAGACAAACTAGTAAATAAACCACGAAACACCCATTTCTTCACAGCATGAGAGCTACAATAAGAGTGTCACCTTATTTCACCTGAGCTGAGAATATGAGCGTTAGGCAGCTCAAGATTTCCCCCACTTTTTAAAAAAAATATATTTTATTGATTTTCTACAGAGAGTAAGGGAGAGGGATAGAGAGTTAGAAACATCGATGAGAGAGAAATATTGATCAGCTGCCTCCTGCACACTCCCTACTGGGTATGTGCCTGCAACCAAGGTACATGCCCTTGACCGGAATCGAACCCGGGACCCTTCAGTCCGCAGGCCGACACTCTATCCACTGAGCCAAACCAGTCAGGGCTTCCCCCACTTTTTGTATGTCAGCAGATAACTGTGAAAGTGCCCTGAGTATTGATTTTGGGGTTATGAATAAATTTTAGTAAATAGAAAACTTTGTAAATATGGAATCTAAGATTAATGAAGAGCATTTGCGTATTTATATATATAAAAGGCTAATATGCAAAGTGTTCCTATGGGAGTTTGACCGGGAGACTGGGAGTTTGATCGCTCGCTATGACACGTGCTGACACCAGGGGGTTGCGTGGGATGAAGGAAGGCCCTGCCGGCAGCCAGAAGGCCCCTATTGGCCCTGATCGCTGGCCAGGCCTAAGGACTCTACCTGTGCACTGGGCCTCTAGTGTATATATAATAACAAAAATACTACCTAAATACATTTTACATATACTTACATTATATATACACATAACAAATAATATACAAAATATATAATAACACTAGAGGCTCAGTGCATGAAATTTGTACACTGGTAGGGTCCCTAGTGCAGTGGTTCTCAACCTTCCTAATGCCGTGACCCTTTAATAGAGTTCCTCATGTTGTGGTGACCCCCAATTTCATTGTTACAAATTGAACATAATTCAAGCATAGTGATTAATCACAAAAACAATATGTAATTATATATGTGTTTTCCGATGGTCTGCGGCGAACCCTGTGAAAGGGTCATTTGACCCCCAAAAGGGTCATAACCCACAGGTTGAGAACCGCTGCCCTAGTGGCTGCTGGCTGCTGCTGGCGGGGGCCTCCTTCCCTTCCCCCTGCCAGCCCTGTCCCCAGGTTAAACTCCTGGATGACCTCCCGGTTGAGGGGACAATTTGCATATTACGCCTTTATTATATGGGATCATTGTTACTAATTGTGCATAGGTAGTGTTGCATTACTAGGCAATCTATTGTATGCTTGTCAATAAACATGCATTTACAAAAAACATTCCAAATGATGTTTCCCCGACCAATGTGCAACGTGTACTGTGTTGTAAGGATGCTATGGGAAGTCATTTTGGGAAATGCCAATGTTAAGAAATCTTCTATGTCTGTGACATCTCAAAAAAGCCAGTGCCTCAGATTGTTACAGTTAAGCAGTGACAGGAACACGGTCATTTGTGCCAAAATAGAAGCTAGAATCAGCATCCCTTATGCAACTGGACATTTTCCCCATCTTTTTTACTTTGCTTTTCTAAAGCTCTTCTAGCCCCGTTTTACTGTATCTCATTGGATGGGGCATGATTTGATTTTTTTTTATTGTAATCTGCTCCTCAGGGAAGGTATTAACTATTAATTTTATAAACATGATTAAGCAAAGTTGGGGTTGCCCGTTTTTCTCACTGCACGGAAACACCTCAGATGGCTCTTTTGCAAATGTCAGTCATTTCTAAGCTGTCACCGCTACAATATAAACAATGCTCCATACATTGTTAGTCATGGAAGTAATTTCTAGTCCCAGGGAAACAGACCCCAGGGCAGTTTGTTGTGGTGACACGCTTTTCACTCGAGATCACTGAGGACTGAGCGACAGCTGGTGCCTGTCCACAGCCTGGCACTGGAATTCTCTCATTTTGTGAGACCTGAGCGTTGTGGACATCATCTGGTATGTGAAAACATGATTTATAATGGGCACAATATCATTCCAACTACATATACCTTCTGACAGCGAAGATTTTTTTTTTTGCCTTTTAGAATTTGTATTCTCTCCCTGCCCCAATATTTTTCCTTTAACCTTTGAGTTGGGAAAGACGCCAACTACTCTCGCTGAGACTATCCTCATGGTATGATTTTTATGTGCTTTGTTTCATGTAATATTCAAGAATCTACACCTCATATCATGTGAGTTGGTAATTGTGCTGCCCTGATTTTGTTTTCTCTTTTACATTTATGTACTAAATCTAGACACTATGAAAAACAAATTGCAGATGGAAAAATTGGGAAGATAATGAGAAAGCTCCCTATAGGGACCCAGAGGCTATGACCAAAACTGCAATCAGAGACAAATCCATTGCCTGCATACTTTCATTATTAAGTGGGGATGAAAGTAAATAAACCTAAGCAGAATTAAGAGGTAAACAATTCTATAAAGAGCTCTTCTAAATCAATGCGAAGAAATACAAGTGTCCCAGGAGAAAAGTCGGCGAAAGAAGGGCTGTCAAGAAGCCCAAACAATTTTTGGGTCTCCAGAAAGGAAAGATTAGCTAAAACACTTTCAGATGGTGTTGTTGGAGAAGGTAATTGAGAGGATGTGACCTTCCGTGGACCCCAGAGCTAAATCCGGGCAATCAGAGGCTCCTCCCCTGTCCTTGGAAAGTTACTCCCCCCTCCCCCCACAACAGTTCCCACAGTGGGAGCTGTTTTCAAGGACGCAGCCTTGAGAATCATCTGAACTGAAAACGTGACTGAACCCTGTTCAGGCCTCTATGTACATTTTAAAGATTCTGGTGGGCAGGTGCGACTGCAGAAGACAAGCCTCTATGTGAGTTTCCTTGCTTTTTTAAACCTGCGCCCTGCCAATCTGGAGTAGTCTGCCTTTTTCTTTGTCTCTCCTTGCGACAAAGACTTTGTGATCTTCGCAGTTTAACACCCTCTCTTCTCCAGTAAAATATATGAAAAGGCAACGCATGTAAGGACGATTACAGATGCCAAGAGATCTACTAAATGCTCACACGTACTAAGTAATAGATAAAAAGCCAACTAAATGCAATACTCATCTGCCACTTTGTCCTACCAAATTGGCAAAAATATAAAAGGGTAATGTCCAGGTGGACAAGGATATAGAAAGTGAGCATTTTTATATAGTTTGTGGAAGCATAATTGGATTCAGCTTTTCTGAAAGAGAGCTGGGCTCCATCCATTATGAATCTCTCTATTTTTTTTAAAATATATTTTTATTGATTTTAGAGAAGGAGAGGGAGAAATAGAAACATCGGTGATGAGGGAGGATCATTGATTGTCTGCCTCCTGTGCACCCCACACTGAGGATGGAGCCCGAAACCCAGGCATGTGCCCTGACCAGGAATCGAACTGTAACCTCCTGGTTCATAGGTCGATGCTCAACCACTGAAGCCACACTGGCTGGGCATGAATCTCTTTTGATCCATCAATTTTACTTCCAGGATTTTATCCTGAGGGAATTAGAGCTTTGAGTGAAGGTAAACAAAGATTTTCTTGTAACATTTATAAGAGGGAAAAATAGGCTGCTATGCAGTCATTAAACACACTCATTGCTATCCTTATCAAACATTTACTAGATCAAACATTGTACTAAGTAAATGTGATATTCCATCTGTGAGGTTAGTATTTTTAAAAAAACTGTGGCCTAAAGAGGTTATATAATTAACCAAAGGTCACGTTGTTAAGAATTAGTAAAGCTTATGAAACCCCAGTCGTAACTAATAAATGTCCTCTATCACTGAACAAATATATTTAATGACATAAGAAAATGCTTGTAATAAATTACTACATGAAAGAATATCAGGCTATATTCAATTTCTCTAGGAATATAGGACTACTGAGACTTTCTAATACTTTTGCTAAGTTATGTTTTTCTAGAAATTAGTTCAGTTGATTTATCATTTCAAGTATATCGGCATAAAGTTGTTAATAATATCCACTTACTGTGTTTTAATGTCTGTAGACACTGTAGTTGGTGTCCTTTTTTATTCCTGTTTTTGGCTTTTTTTCTTGGTCTTGGTGGGGGGCTTATTAATTTCATTAGGCCTGTCAAGGATTCTCTCATCTGGTTGCTTTTTATTAAATTAATTTCTGATCTTTATGTTTTCCTTTCTTCACCTTCTTTTGCTTTTAATTTTATGTTCCTTTCTTTTAAGATGAGTTCTGATAATTAAAGCCATAAATGCTCTTCTAAGTGTGGTTTTAGTTATTCATTTGTAAAAATGGATATATAGTATTTAAAAAATTATTGTCATTCATTTAAAATATTTCTCACTTTCATTATCTTCTTTAACCTATGAGCTATTTATAAGGGCGTTGGTTAATTTCAAACATGAGGATTTTAAATTATCTTTTTGGTATTAATTATTAGCTTAATTCTACTGTGGTTAGTCAGGAAATAACCTATATTATTTAAATGTTCTGAAATTTGATTTTAAAACTTGATTTTTGTCTCAGACTTTGGACAATTTGCTAAACACATTCTGTGGTGCTTGAATGTATATTTGACACTAGTTGGGCACACTGTCCATTAGGTCACTTGTTAATCTTGTTAGAATCTATATCCTTATTGATGGCATATTTGCTTTTTCTATAGTTACTGAGAAGGATGTGTTAAAGTCTCTGTGATGTGGATTTTCCTACTTCTGTTATTTTGCCAGGTTTTTTTTTGCTTAATATATTTTGAGATCATGTTCTTAGATTCTTACAAATTTAGACTCATTATATTTTCTTTTTAGATCTACTCTTTTATCATCATAAAATGCCCATCTTTATGTCTATCTAGTAATGCTTCTTATCTTAAAGTCTGCTTTGTGCTATAGTAGTGAAGATATACCAGCTTTCTTTTGGTTAGTGTTTGCATGGCATATATCATCTTACCATCCTTTTAGCCTCAATCTCATTTATTTATAATGTATCTGTTTTATGTGATTGAGTGGCTTATATTTAATCTGACAGTCTGACAACCGTTTCTTTTAATTATCTATTCATATTCAATGTATTATTGATATATTTGGGTTTAAATTGATCATCTTAATAATTATTTGTCCTACTAGTTTATGCTCTTTTTTCCTCTTTCTTATGACTGATCAAATACTTGTGATCTAGCTACCAATATATTTTATCAGTTCTGAATAATGCAAAAATAGTAGAGCAGCCACTCCTGCCTTCTGTGCGACTGATGTCAAGGATATTAATGCTATATTTTAAACTCCACATGACATTATTACTATGATTTTGTAGGCAATATTCACTGAGATATGCTGACATACGTTACCCTTCTCAGCATTGTACTCTGCATCTCAGTGCTTCTTTCTGGGATTATTTTCCTTTCTCTTGAAGAGCTGCCTTTTGTATTTTCATTAGTGAATTTATGCTGATCACAAATCCTCTCAGTATTTGTATTAAATAGTAGAGGCCTGGTACAAGAAATTCGTACATGGGTAGGGTCCCTAGGTCTGGCTGGCAATCAGGGCGGACTGGGGCCTCCCTTCATTTCCTGCCACCCCCTGGTGGTCAACGCACATCATAGTGAGCAATCGAACTCCTGGTCTCCTGGTCTCCTGGTCAAACTCCCGAGGGGACAATTTGCATTGTTAGGCTTTTATATAGAGAGATATGTTGCCTTAATATTTGAAGAATACTTTAGGTGGATATAGAATTCTCTGTTGGGAGGTTTTTTCTTTTACCAGTTTGATGATATTTCATTGTCTTCTTGCTGTTTTTCTTTCCTTTTGGTTTTGGGATTGTTCTTTTAAAGGTAAGACATCCTTTCCTCTGGTTTAAGATTTTCTCTTGTTCTTTGTTTTTTAGCAGTTGGACTGGGATGCACTTAGGTATGGTTTTCTTTATATTTATTCTTCTTGGAGTTGGTAGCACTTCTCGGGGTTTCTATCATTAGTCTGAAAAGTTCTACCGTTATTTCTTCCAAGATTGCTTCTGCTTTATTCCCTCTTATTTTGGTTGGACCCTTTCACCACTTCCCATGTCTTTGCTGTTCATTTCTGTTTTTCCACTTTGACCCTCCATGGTCCAGCCTGCGTGTTCTCTTCTGACATTCTGCTCCATCGTCCTTTCAGTGGCGTGTAATCTCCTGTCGTCAATTTACAAGGTCGTAGTTTTCAGTTCTTGACTTGCCGTTTGATTTATAGTCTGCTTTCCAGTTCTGCGCTGAAATTCTCCACCTTCCCATTTTATTGATTTAACATAATAATAATTTATATCTGTCTCTGATAGCTCAATATTTGTATCACTTGTGAGTTTGCTTCCTGTGTTTTTTTTTCTTGATTTTTTTCAAATAAACTTTATCTTCTTATGTGCCTTTTTTAATTTATTGAGTGCTAGGTATTACTTTTGAAAAATGTTAGAGATTATTTAAGGCTCTGGGTGATGTTTTCTTCCTCCAGGGGTAATTCCTTCGGCTCTTGTAGACAGTCATCTGGACAGATCAACTTAACTCCACCAGAATCTGAGACCAGACTGGAATCTGAGCTTCAGCTCCTGTGTGGCTAGTCTGTTTCTCCATCGTCCCCACCCCCTCTCAGAATCTCACTGAAAGTGCAGAGCCCCTCCTCCGTGGCAAGCTGGAACTCAAATGCTTATCCCCTCAGCCTGTGAGACTGAAGAGAACTGTGCTCACCTTCTCAGCTTCTCATTTGTCATTTTCAGGACTGGCAATTTGTCCTGAGGAGAAAAGTGTTCTAAATTCTGGAATTACCGCTCTTGGTTTTCCTCTTCTCTTAGATCTTGGCCTCACATCTTCTTACTGCCTTGGGAGTTTTTCAAGGGTAGTGTATATTTCAAATATACATATAAGAACATTATGCCCATCTTTTAGTTGTTGTCCACAGTAAGGCCAGGTAAAACTATTCATTATAGTTTTTTTTATTCTGTTTTCTTCAAAAATATTATTTTAAAAAATTTTATAGTCATGGGGATGAAACTCCATTATTTCCCCTTTATTCATAAATATGCAATGACAAAAGACGCAATTTAGAATTTTTGTAGGCTCATGGATAATTTTGTTTTTCATTTTACTCCCTGGTGCTGTTGATGTAAATGTTTTCTGTAAAAGAGCATGATTGCTTAGGCTTATTAACATTAAGATATATAAATAGACCATTAAATTAGTATCTGTAATAAGATACTAGGAGCAGCATTTATTTGTAATTATTTAAACATATTATTATAACAATAATAAAAAATATATAAGTCAAAAGATTATCCCAAACCCCCTCATCTAACTTATTTTTTTATATTTTTGTCTGTGCCTGTATTATGTATGTATCTATAACAGTGCACACATGAAGTGAGTGTTCATAACATTGAATTTTAATGATGCACTTGGAAAAAAATAGCCTCCATATATTTTTTTCTAATGCCCTGGTTCTAGTTCTGGCCCAACATCTTTTCATTTTTTGCCTAGAATTAAGAACATTGACACATTTATAGATATCTTGTTCTACTCAATAGGTATATATTTAAAGTGTTAAATAAAATGGCTAAAAATATTAGTGTCATTAAAACATGTATCTTTCTAATGTTTTTCCTTTCAAATCAGGAGAGACATGGGAGAATTTTGATTCAGAATATTATATTTGACTTTGCCTGCCTTTAGAAGCTTTCTTTCAGCCTGAATAAATTATTTCCAGTCTTCTTTATTAGAAATCCATTTATCAAATTCCAGATGTATTTCCTTTCCCAGAACCATGGCCATATGTTATTCATGATGATGGTATTGATCTCTAATAATACCAGACTGATGAGTTGAAATCTTTTGATGATATTTCTTGTCACTCACAAACTTTTGGAAAAGACAAATTAGTAGTTAGATTCACATTTATATCATTACACTTCTTGGCATCTTAATGAAATTCATGAACATTTTAGAGAAAGCTAAATTTTAATGAAAGATTGTCCTTAAAAAAATGGAAGAATCCTAAGATTTTTTTTTGGTAATTAGGCAATATTAAGTTTGTAAAAATAGGAAATGAAAATGGGTTTGTGTTCTGAAGTAAGAAAATTCAAAACATTAGTGAATTAAACAATAGTCTTCTCTGAAGAAAGTACTAATAATTCATAGTACATTTAAAACACTAGTCATATTATTTAAAAAAACATGGGGATTAATCACTTCCTTGAAAAAGCAGTGACTATAGGTTATAGCATGAATTAATCTCTCTCTCTCTCTCTCTCTCTCTCTCTCTCTCCCTCTCTCTCTTACAAAAGGCTCCACTAAATAACTCATGGGAAATGCCATTCTGGGAACTTACAGATTCTAGAACCCTAGCCTCTCATTTTCTAGATGAGACTCAAGAAAATTTCAGGCATCACATTGGTGGGGAATTCCATGAAAACTCCTAGAACAGTAGTTGGCCTAGAGCAAATGTTCTATCAATGTTCATTTCTTTCCCCCTTTCCCTAGAACACAGATACTTAGTTTCCCCATTCTTGGGGTGTATGCATCATAATTTGTTTGTCATATTAGTAACCTAATCAGTGATAAAAAGCAACCCCCAAATCTCAGTGGCAAATAACAACAGAGCTTGATTTCTTTGCCTCGTTGTCTGTCCTGCGTGGATGGGGGGACACTCTCCCTTATTGCTGCAGGTTGCCTGTGGTTGTAGCTGGGGCTGGGGCTCTGTTCCATGTGGCTCTTTCCCATGAGTCTTCATTTTGGAATCCAGGCTAATGGAGCATCCCATCTAGGATATGCTGTTCTTCAGGCAGAGATCACAAAGCAAGAGCAGGCCTCTTAAGCGTCTGACTGGGGAGGAGCACACTGTCATTTCTGCTGACATTCATTGGCCAGTCAGTCCATGGCCAGATCTGAGGATGGGCAGCGAGCTGTGCTCTGCCTTGTAGGAATCACGGCAAACCACGGAGATGTGTAACTCTCTAGCAGGGTAGGGAGCAAATAGTTGTCAACAATAATATCAGCACATTGACATATATTTTAACATGGCGCCTCTATCTGATCTACTGTTTTTTTCTCAGTTCCAGCTCCGAGGAAATGCAAACTATTGGCTCTTGCTACATTTTCTATGGCAGGGCCGAGTTCTCATTTTTTCACATTAGACTAACAATTTCTGGTTCCTCGGAAGAATGTTTTCAAAGCTGCAACAGAAGTTCAGGGCCATCTGCAACAATCAATTCTCCTTTGAATCAAATTGTTTTTTTACTAAACTTGAAGATGTTCATTTTCTTTTGAAAAATGCTTGATGGAAGGGAGACATTATGTGCAGGAGGCTGTTGTCTTTTATCAGAAGACTTGCCAGGCCTTCAACTTAATTTTCAGAGAACATTTAAACTTAGATGGTGAAGTATTACTGGTGGTGCTCAAATAAAGATGAAAAGCCCTGGGAACAACGCGTATGTTCCCACAGTCTTTAAAAATGTTTAAAGTTCAATTTAACAACCAACAAGGTATTTATTAGACATCCCTCATGAGCTTTCTTCAAAATTTATTTTTAGGAAAAGGAAGGCTCTGTGTAAAGTGGAGGCAGAGTGGAGGAGAGAAATGGGGAAGAGAAGGGAACTAGTTCTTCATCTCCTGTAGTTTTCTTATACTTCAAGAATGCATTTTAACGTCACAACAATCCTTAGTAAACGGATGAATGAAGACAGAAGTGGCAGTGAGAGAAAGGAGAGGGTTATCTTTTCATGCCAGAGAATTGGATGATCTCTTCAGATTCTTAACGTTAAAACCTGTCTATCAGCTATCTATATCTATGGAATGGTGAGTACATTTATATGTAAAGAGGCTGAGAGAGGAAAGAACAGAACTTCAAAAAGTGTACAAGGGACTGTAGAGAGAAGTTTTCTTTCCAAGGGATGCCCGCTGCCACCCAGGTCCCTTCCATGGAAGCAATCTGTGTTACCTGTTTTCAAGTGTATCATTCTGAGGGTATTTTATGCATTTATAAGTAGGTATATTTAACTATTTTTCTCCTTTTTTTAATGCAAAATTTATCGGTTCTACACTTAGTTTTCACTTAAATTACCTTGGAGATCATTCCATATAAATATACAAGTCACCTCCCCCCGCCCCTCATCCCTTCTTCTTCTTCTTCTTTTTTTTTTTTTTTAAAGCAGCTTGGGTCTTACTTTGTATAGTTATACCCAAAGCCACTAAATGGTAGGGCATTCCTCTTTCTGGAAACATATGTTGAATCTGCCCTACCCCCAGAACTGTGCTTCCCCGAAGACAATTAGTAGGGGATCCGAGGAGTCTTACTCAGTTTCTAATGTACATGTTTGTGACTGTGATTACCGCCTGTTTGTTTTCCCATTGGGATAGACGGCGGCATCCTCAAGAATATTCTTGGTGCTTACCTTAGGAGATCTCGCCCAGGGAAACTGAGTCCTATACCAACGCACAAAGGAAGACAGTAGCTCTAACAGGGAAAGGAAAGCAGGCCAAGCCCCGATGTGGGGGTGGAATGAGCTCACAGAGGCGGAGAGGCAGATGGAGGCAGAGCAATGATATGACAGGCAGTTAAGTCGACAGCTCTGGGTGCGCTTCCCTGGTGCGCTCACCTTCACACTCCTCACCCTTCAGAAGAGCCGTTCTGGTGAAAGGAGACATTGCTGTGATTTGGATGTAAATGGGAAATGTGCATCTGTTAGTGTGCCATTACAAGGAGAATCCAATGACATTACAGGGTATGAAATGGTAAGTCATTTGAGTGAATTACCTATGAAATGTCAGCAATGACCTAATAATACATTTTCTTTTGTATATAAAGGCAGCACCAGTCAGTCTCTTTCCTCCCTCTGTCCTGCTTTGTCCCCCTTGCCACCAGCTGGGGTGGTGGAAGTCACGAAACACAATGACCCTGAATAGCCTTCCTGAGAACTGGCCCCTGGCCGTGACTTCATTAACAAGAACCCTGTCTGGTGTTCTCCGGAGATTAATCAGCCTCAGGCAAGAATCTGAGAGTTAGTAATTACAGAGGGCTTATTTCCATAATGCTCAAGAGCATGGGTTATTTTGAAAGAATGTATTCAGTTTCTCCCCCCTCTTAATTGTTCCAGGTAGAACTCTTATAGATGGCAAATAGTGGTGTAAACCGTTAACATGAGGTTTTCAAGGCTGCATGATGTATTCTATTGAGATGCAAGAATTTTACCATATTTCACTTACTGAGTTTTTGAAAATACCTTTTCTTCAGAAGAGGTTGCATCTGCTAGTAAGTGGGCACAAGCGTTCTTGATGTTTATTGGTACTGATTATCTATCTACACAATGACTTCAGAGTACCATTTATTTATTTATGTTTCTCAGTCTTTGGATCTGTCCCTTTTCATCAGTCTATGTTGTTCAGAGTACCATTTAGAAGCTCATTCCCCAAACTCTTTACTCTTGGCTTCTCATGTTTTTAACGTGACAAACCACCTCAACTGGTCTTTGTTTAAACCCAGAAATATAAATTTTAGAGAGCTGTGTCCTCCAGACGCATGCGGTGACATTTTCAAATACCACAGCACACGGTGAAAATCCTGATTTCTTTATCCTAATAAAATGTGTGTACTCGATGGTGGGCTTCAGCATATCAATAAACTTTGGTGTAACCGTATTTACTTCTATAGAAGTAACCCACAGAAACCCCAACTTTATTTTCTCTTTCAAACACCCTGCAGCTGGAATCCTGAAAGCCCAGGATTGTTCCAATGGGGGCATGGGAAGCAGCAGCCTCAGTGTCCCTGCTTTGTGAAACTTGAAATTAAATCTTGCTCCCGACCAGACCTTGGGTGTGTGTGTTCCCTACGGTGGGTCTCTGCAGCGGGTTATTTACTCTCAGCCCGTATTTTATGCCCAAATGAATGAAGAACATCTGGATCTCCATCCAGCCTCCCCCCTGTTGGCCTTAGGTTCTTACCTTCGCTTCGTGTCTGAGTGTGAATGCTTTGAAATTTATGTATGACTACACTATACTCTGGTTTGGGTTCTGGAATCAGGATGACACGATCTTAAAATTTGGTTGTACAATTTACTAGGAGTGACCACTGAAAAGTTGTCAACTTCTCTATAATCCTTAACTTTTCTCTTCAGTAAGATGGGGGTAATAATTGTACCTCCCTTAAAGGCTTGTTGAAGGATTACATGTAATGCATATCAAGTGCTTGGCACCTAGGGACTGCTCAGTAAGTGTTAGCTCTAAGTATGATAACTAGGATGTTGATGATTTGATCCAATCAGTACAGGTGGATATAACTCTAAAGCTCCTTGTGGATAGGTCTACCTGGCATATTAGCTAATGTTTGTTAAAGAGTAAATGATGGGAACACCCATCTCCCCCATGTTTATAGCTAGTTTTCAAGTTAGAGGCTGCACTAAACAAGAGCTTACAATCTAAAAGTACAAAACACGTATGGAAATAATTCACTTTACATAAACGTCATCAGAAACAAGTCGCAGAATTAGAACTTTTAGAATTTTTTTCTTTTAGAATTTTGAATGAAGTAGTTTCTGGGTATAAAATTAAAAAAGCATGTTAAGATGCTTTTTAAAAGAAGGATGGAAAAGAGAACATGAGAAAGAAATAGATATCATCATACTATAGTAATTTTCTATGACTCCCTTTTCCCCCTTAAGAATTTTTGAGGATCATTGTATCATCTTCTGAGAGCACACGGCCAAGACATGGGTCATCTTATCACTTCAGCATCACATAAGGAAGAGAAAGAAGAGAGAAAGCGCTCTCATGTGCTGACATTTTATGCATGGTGGCTCCGCCCACTAGCAAATGTGGTGTGATCCATGCCCTGGAATGTGACTTATAATTAGAATTTTCTCTTTCGAGAGAAGAATGGGGTGGGGATAAGGTTCAGGGCAGGGGTCTGAGGAGAGCAGCAGAAGTAAGAGAGAAGCCTGAAAAAGTATGTCTCCTCATAAAAGACTGCAGCATCAGAGAATATGTTTAGGAAGAAAGAATGATTCCAGTGAATTGTTTAATTTTAACGAATTTACACTTGCTGTTTATATTGTAATTACATTAATTAAAAAACAATTTCAAAGTACATTTGATAGTGAAGACCCTGACCCCTTTATGTGATAATCAAAAGTTAGCTATAAGCTGCTGTTTACAGAAGTCCATAGGATTGCTCAATTTGAGAGGCAATAATGAGTGTTTGCCATCTTGTGGCAACACAAGAAGACTCCATGTGTGAACACTACACAGCACTGGCTGCTGCCTGTTCCTTTCCAACCTAGGACTTCTGTTCTTCCTCCCCATGTTGATTTTTGCTTTTTCAGAAGAAAAAAAGGCAGTGTTTCCCTGACATGGGCATCTAGATTCTGAAGCAAGGCGCAGGAAAGCCCCCGCATCCCTCAGGAACTCAGAAGTCCCCTGGCTTCTTTGTCATGGTCCTTCTGTGCCTCCGGGTGACTCTCTTGGACTTGATCTAAGAAGACCACGCCAGCTCTCTTGTGCACCGTCCCCATTTGGTCCACAGGAAATAGTCACACATCCTTTGTTTCACAAACTCTGGGAAAATAGGCTCCCCAAGGAGCCGCCTCTCATTTGCTTTTAATTTCTTTACTTTTTAAAAATATATTTTTATACTCATCCGAGGAGTGAGGATTTTTAAAAAAAGTATTTTGATTGATTTCAGACAGGAAGGGAGAGGTAAAGAGAGACAGAAACATCAACGATGAAAAATCATTGATCAGCTGCCTCCCACATGCCCCCCACTGGGGACCGAGCCAGCAACCTGGGCATGAGCCCTGACTGGGAATCAAACTGTGACCTCCTGGTTTACGGGTCGACACTCAACCACTGAGCCAGGCTGGCTGGGCTCACTTGCTTTTCTATTAAAGCTTCTTGCTAGCTCGTTCTTGACCTTTAGATTCTTCAGATGAGAGTCAGTTTGCATGTCCCAATCCCTGGAGGCCAAATATCAAACTCTCCAAGTGGTCTTCTCAGAGCCTTCTCTTTCACTGGTTATAACTAGAGGGCTAATTACTACTTCCAGTAATATGGTAGCTAGGGCATAGTATAGACTGTACAATGGTGGGCTGGAGTTATCTGGTACTGGCTTGTGAGAGCTGATTGTTTTCAGGAATTCTGCAAGGTGAGAAACATAGCCATTATTAAAAATTATATAAAATTTTAACATATTACATTAAAAACAAATATTAAAAAACGCACCACTTCCTAGTTATGTTACTCTTACCTATGTCCGTGAGAATATTTGCATCTACTGTAGATGTGGTAGAAATACTGTATAAGAGCATCCTACTGTGCATCTTTTCCCAACTCTCTGTTCAATGATGTCATATTGGTAGCTTGAAATCAGCCACGGTGGGGATATTCACACCACAGACATTGGAAAATGTTACAAATAATGGCCTTTTCCCCAGGAGACCCTGTTGTTAAACATTTCCCAAAATAACACTGAGTATAAGCTGTTTTCCTAGATTCTCTTTCTCTCTAAGGTAATTTTTCTCATTCTCCAAAATTTTGCCCTACCTCAGGAGCATTTGAATATCCACACCTAAATCACTTGCATTTTACATAATGCAATAGCAAGATAAGAGCAAGTATTTCTTCAACCCTCACAACCCACAGTGGGAAACAGATATGTTTTCTATTCTGCCTTTTGAAGAAGCGTTGATGATTGGAGCTGATGCTGTGTTCAGATGAACTACTTGTGCAGAAGGGGTGGGGGAAGGGGAAGACAAATGACTTGTTTTCTCAATACAGCTGCTCTGGCTATTGTCTTTAATTACACTCCTGCTGGACTGATAAGAAAACTGGCTTCCGACAGCTGTGAGAAGCTGCCACACCACAAAGCCCTAATATTTCTTTTTGGGAATAAGTGATGCCTTGTGCACTAAGCAAGATAGACAAATAATTTTGATAATATAATGTTTGGTGATGTTTCCACTGTTTAGGAACTTAATTTTCTTAAAGCTACATGGTCTCCGTTTGGAATTTACCTATTGCACTTATTGAAGCAGGAGATTTTAGCAGTTTAAATATAGATGCATTTTTTGAGTTTTTCAACATACTCCTTATTCATATGCCTTTTCATCCAGCATTTAAAAAATATGTGAATAGCTGCTTGAAAACATGATTGGTAACTATCTTGGCACTTTTTCCTTTCCAGTGTGGCTGGAATTATCCCAGCTCCTTCAAATATCCCCATAAGATGAATCCAAAGCACAGACATATGATGTAGAGACCATGTGTCTTTAAAAGCTTTTTTTTTTGGGGGGGGGCGGGGAGGGTAGGAGAAAAAAAGTAGCAGAACTACATGTTTCCATCTTTTATCCCTATGGTCCTCACCTCCTTTGTGGTAAATGGCCAAATGCCAAAGCAAAAAGCGTGATAGAAAGATAAGTGGATCACTGGATGAAATGGTACAACTAATGCCCTTACTGTGTGTGTGCTGCAGGATGGGAATGCGGGAAACGTGAAAATACCTGGAGATTTTATTGATTAAAGTTTTTTCAATTCATAATCTACTGATGTGATCCCAAAGCTCTGTTTCCTATTGGATTATTCTAGAACAACCTGCACAAAATTGGGTGTGACATAATTAAACATTTATTTATTTATTTTTTGAAGTAAGTTAAACATTTAAATGGGGTTGATCAATGGTGTTTTCTAGAGACTGTCCTTGTTTCCAGGTTGCTGTCCCATGAGGGAGTCATTTTAACTTCCCTCTTCCAGCAGATGTATGCCTTTTATGTCACAGGGACTTTGACATATGCTGATCCTGCTGCCAGAGCTCAGCTACGGAGCAGGGAAGGTGAGGGCCAAGAGAGCCAGCTGCAGAGCACCGAGACAGGAGAACCGGGGAGCTCCAGCCCCAGGCAGCCATTACCAGAATCTGTGGGAGGGAAGCCAAGCAGATGCTTAGGGATTTAGAATATGATAAAACCAGTCTTCCAGAAAGTACTGAGCCATAGACCCAAGTCTTTGTAATAAAAGCCCCCGAAGAGACATAGGACACCCAGAGAGCCCAGCGGAGGAGCAGGCTGGGCAGGTGGGAGTCACATACATGAAGACTGAGGGTCCAGAAGAAGGTGCCGAGAGAACCATCTGAGAAAGTCTGGCCAGTCTGTGGCCCTGCTAGTTAATTCAGGTAACGGGGTGGTTACGTGTGTGGCTCAGGAGTCAGAACACCAGGTTTATATCCTGGATCTGCTACGTGATAACTATGTGACCTTGTGTTTCTCAAGCTCAGTTATGTTGCCTGTAAAATAAGAATAATGATAGCACAGCTCATGTGATGCTCTTAGCAAAATTTCTGCTGCTTATGAAATGCTCCATAAATGTTAGCTGTACAGATGATAATGTAATTATGTTCTTATTAGTTCCATAGTGAAATGAGACTGGTACTAGAATCCACTCGATATCTTAATGGCTTTTAGTATATTCGTAGAGTGTACAAGGCATCGAGTAGTCTTTCATTCAAGATCACTTCTTCCAAGGGGTTTGAGGCTTTAAAAATAGACTTAACTTCTTTGTAAAGAGCTTTGAGGATTGGTGTTCTAAAGATGACATAGAAACTCTTATAATATGTGACGTATGTGCTTAAGAAGCTTTTCCCTTCTGTCTCAGAATTTCCTCTTAGAGGTGATTTAATTCCATTTCTTTTTGTTCTCTCTTCTGGAGAGATGGAGTAATACTGCCAGCATCAATCATCTGGACCTTTGAAATAGTTTGAACTAGCAATCTTCCTGTGAATGAGTGGAAAAGGGCATTGCGATGAAATATTGGCGTAATTCTGTTAGACCTTATTGAGGGAATTAGTGAAGTACAAAATGAGGAAAAGTGCGTGCGTTTTATTGGAAATGAACTGGTTGAGTGGACTTTCATACAAATTAGAGAGGGGTATTATAAATATGGCCTCTAGTGATGAGGATAAAAATCTGAGCATTTATTAAGAATGGGAAGGTAATAAATGCTCTAAAAGACTGCAGAAAGATGACTGTAGAGCTAGAGGCAATGGTTTGGCTGTGCTGAGGTGTCACCCACAGGAAGTGGGAGAGAAAAAGAACATGCGCTTCCATGTAGGCATCTCTGTGCCTGAATTAACCGAGGTTGCCATGTATCCATCTCTTCCGACAGTTGGTGTTTTTCTGGGCTGGTGATTTTATTTCCTGTGTGTGCTCATTGGCAGGGTGGCGGCTAGTATCGGGCAACCATTAGAAAAGAAAAACATTTAAAAACTTTGAAATGTCATCCTTTGATAACTTTTCCAAGTATGCCTTAAAAGGTAGAAACAAATGTCCTTTGAAATTTATTTTTTCCTTCACATGCTATTCTTGGCCTATCTACCAGCCTAGAGAATGACTACTCTTTTCTCCTCTCTTACCACCAGTGAGGTTTTGGAACTCTTAAAGAAGTTAGCAAATGGTTCCACAACCCCAGAAATTTCTCCTGTGCTACTCTCCCTCATCACCCAACGCACACTTTCAACACATGCTGCTGAGTGCTGGTTGCATTAACCCTGAACTAAGCCTCCACCTCTCTCTCTCTCTCTCTCTCTCTCTCTCTCTCTCTCTCTCTCTCACACACACACACACACACACACACACACATACAGTTCCCTATCAGGATGGACTTGAGTGAAGCTCTGCCAGGTAAAATGGATGTTTCTCATTAATGAGACTTGCTCACAGTAGATCCTAATTAGAAGGCCAATGAATAATTGATGCTTTCATTTTTTGATCGATTTGATAGCAAAAACTAAAATGCCCGAGTATTTGAAACTGTAAAAGGGATTCAATTCTAAGTATTACACAGACTGGTTTTCATCATTGGTAGCATCTTCATGCCCAGAGAAGGTATATGTGAGGTGGTGCTGAAAGGTTTTTGACAAGGAAGGGAGCAGAGCAGTTCAAGTTTAGGGCACAGTGTGAACACAGGAAGGAAGGCAAGGTATTGTATTGTATACACAGCAAAAGGCAAATAATTTGGAGAGGCTAGTGTGTAGGCTTTGGGTAATATTGTGATGGGACATGAAATTGGAGATCGACTTTGAAACCATCTTTGGAAGTCCTTAAATGCTAGACTAAAAAGTTGAATTGAATTTATTAGGCAAGAAAAATTTTGAAGATGGAAAAGATCTAACCCATACATTAGGAAGAGAATTTATAAAGTAATAAATGTAACTTTAGTGTACAGAATGCTCACGTGTACAGAGTTCTAAAGTTTACTTAGCTTTTCTACCTACTTTGAAAACATTTAATTCTGTAGAATGAAGTAGTTAAAGCCTTAGGTGAGGCTGGGAATTTGTATCACACAAAGTCTATTTGAAATCACTGCAACTGACCCCCACTATTTGAATGACTCTATAGAAAAAGGGTGTAGATTTATTCTGTATTGATTCCTAGGGAATGCATAGACCTAAGAAGATTAATTCAACTCCAATTCCTCCAAAAGTCTTTAAAAGTTAGTAAGATGGACAACACAATTAAGTAAATAACAATTTAGAAAACACCAAAAGTTGTCTCCCAAAGACAACCAGTTTCAGAGAGGAAAGAAGAGAACGAGAGAGAGAGAGAGAGAGAGAGAGAGAGAGAGAGAGAGAGAGAGAGAGAGAGAGAAACATCAATGAGAGACTCACTGATCAGCTGCCTCCTGCACCCCCCCTACTGGGGATCGATCCCACAACCAAGGCATGTGTCCTTGGCCGGAATTGAACCTGGGACCCTTCAGTCGGCAGGCTGATGCTCTATCCACTGAGCCAAGCTGGGGCTAGTTTATTCTTTTTACAAAATTATCATATATTCCCATCCTATTCTTAAATTAATATTTTAAATTATCATTACATTGTTTGCACTTGCTATGCTATTATAGATGTATCATTTGCATAATATTTTACCTTGTGGACATCACATATTTTTTCTTCTATTAGACAATTAGATGGCTCCCAATGTTTTTGTGATTATAAGCAACTTTGCCATAAATTATATACCTGATTTTTTCTACATTTTAGATTATTTTCCTAGAAAATATTCCTATAAGAATTTAGAGCCAAAGGGGCAAACATTGATAAGGTGTTTTGTTTTTTTAAATATAGTGGTTATTGCTTTAAAAAAAGTGCAAAATGTATTCTCTATTCAGCAGTATAAGAATAAGCCCATTTTATAACAACCTTGCCACATTGGTCATACTATGAAAAATTGATTTGACACGACAAAAGGAAGCTGATATTCTTCGTCTTCATTAGAAAGGACTAGTCGATGATTCCAGTGGTCAGAAAATGCAAAGGGCTATCTTCTGCTTTTGTGACCTCCTTGCAACTAGAGTTGTGGAAGTCCAGACTATATTACCCGCTGATTATCGGTCTAGAATCACTGTACAGTCTCCATTATTCCTAGGGGATTTTGCCTCTCTTCTATAGCGGTGGTCCAAAGGGATCACTAATGAAAATGTGCTATTTTGTTGATGATGGATAGAGGGTCATTTGATAGGGAAACATGGAACATGTGTGAAAAAAAGGAAACCTGAAATAATCCAAGTAGCCTATCATTGGAAACAGGAGAGAGGCTTTCAAGAGTCAGGGAAGAAATGCACGAAGAGAAACAGAGCACCTGTGAAAGCAAGAAAGGCGGGAAACCGAGGGCTCAGCAGTTCTAGAGACAGGACAGGTCGCCAGGGCGTCTGCTACAGATATGCCACAAGTATTAATTGCTTTGTTAGGAGAGAACCGGCCTAAAAATATGTGAACAAAGCTGGGCCCTAGAGGTACTAATGGCAGTGGGAATGGTTGCCATGACAACGGCAAGGAAAAGTCAACCAAAGGAATTACTAATACATATGAGTGTAAATGTGTCTGACATTGAATAATGTGAGCCAATTCCTTGGCAGATTCCAACACTACTTTTGAACCTGAAAAAGAAAAAGTTCCAGCATTTGTCACATGCAGCTTTTAGTTTACACATTTTGGGGTAAGGAGTAACTAACTTTTTGTAAGAGGTGAGCTTTGATTTTAAAATAACTTTTATGATAAGACTATCGAGGAACAGTAAAGGGTATTTTCAAAGGGAAAAAAAGAAATTGTTTGTCATCCTCCCTGTGAATACAGCAGCTTGCCTTTTCCTGCTTTCCTATATCCACCTGCACTTTTACTCATCTGTAATCCTAATATTCTGACAGTTTTGCATTCTCCTTTTATCATTTAACCTCACATCCTAAGCATTTACCATCTTTTAAAGTCATCTTTGTAATCAACAATGAAAATTTCTGTGCATCAATTACATTGTATCAATTACTAAGCTCTTCACCTATTGGAGGGAATTTATTATTCCCAAGTTGTGTTATAGGCAATGCAGAAGGAATAGGTGGAGCTCAGGTTAATATCACTGAAACACTGGCTCTCAACATTACACAGAGTTGAGCCTGTGTTTGGACCACAGTGCATTATGCTACACAAATATCTGCTAGCTGGAGGGTGGGAGGGGTCAGTAATTCTGGATTATCAGGTAGTGCCAATAATTAATAGGATAGGGAAGGATGCTTTTCTCATTATACCACATATTGCTTTATAATGCACATCTGCTCCCAGACCCGGGCTCTGCTGAAATCACACAGTGTTGTTCTGAAAGACCATTTCTTACCCCAAATGAATCTGTCAATAATAATTATTGTGGTAAAAGTAAAAACCGCAGCTAACATGACTGAAACACTTCCTCATACTCTGCAGTGAAGAGAAGTAACTATATATCATAGGATGACGATTGTCTCTCGCATTCATGGTAAATCAGGTGTCTTTCTTTTTTAAAGCCTGTATTGGAAGGGATTTCGCTTGGCCTCATAAACTGTGCCATTCATCTTATTTTGTGCATGTGATGATGCTACCGGCTCGGAATGACTGTGTCAGTGCTTCCCGTTGTTAATAGAGCTGTTTGCTTTCATGAGGGTGCCTTCTGAATGTAGGGCTCTGAATATAAGCCTGCATGATTAGTAAATCAAAGGGCAGCTTCATAAGTCACTTTGTAGAGGTGCTGCTGGAATTTGGGGAGTCCAGTGTGAGCTTACCCCTGATAATGGATTAATGGCAGACTGAAGTTGGAAACAATTGTTACCAATACTACTGTTCTGACCTGTTCTGATGACCATTCACTTATGAAGAGCTGTGCTCATTCAAATTGACCAAAGGATGTTGGTTTTGTGTAATTGTCATTAAGAATACATGATGAAGGATTATAAATTAGCATTTTGCACTCCAATAAGTTATTTGGCCAGAAGGAAGAATGGAAGGATTTAAGGAGGTAAAGGAAGAAACAAGAGGGGTTGGGAGAAAGGGATAAATACAGAAAAACCAGAAGAATTAGGATGAAGTACTTGATCTAAATCCACCAGACACACTTACTTGGGAAAACGTTGGGGTAATTAGTTATTAGCAAGTCACTAGGTCAGAGAACTGTGCTGGGCTTTCTTCTATGTGCAGAGATACCTGGGGGCAGTATTTGAGAATCAGACAAATTTCTGCCACTTAGCTTAGGACACTGAAAAAGTTCTGTTTCTTTTCCCCAGATCAGAAAGGGCCTGTAAGTAAGAGTTTATTTTCTTGTGCTGAGTGGATTCCTAACATCTCTGCCAGGAAGCTCAGATCCTGAGGAAAAGGGGATTCTACTTCTCATTGCAAGAGAAACAAAAAGAGGGTGGAAAGGGAGCCCAGAGTTCTCAGAGAAAAGGGGTGGGAGGGAGGAGGGGTTAGAGCAGTGGCTTTGGAACATTGGCCCCAACTCAAACACATTGTACACGGTGACGCAGTAGGATGTGTATTAGCACTCCACACCAGGCACACGTTTTATGAAACAGTGCTTGTACTTACTGTATAAGGCTGACATCTTTTCATCAAACACATTGCCACCGGTCTACTGACAAGACGACATGCATTAATTTATCTAACTGCGACCTTATAATGACCCTAAGCAGGTATTACATTGCTGTTTTCTAGATGAGGAACCAGAGCTCCAAGAGGTAAAATCACATGCTCTCACGGCTGGAGTGGTGGAGCTGACATAAGGGCCTGTCTCTGACAGATCAGACCTAAGCCATCCTCTAATATGCTCAATGGCTTTCCCCCCAGGAGCCACTGAAAATTGGCCCTGCCTTCCTTAGCAACTAAAGAAAGGAGGGAGAGATGACTAGGTAAAAGATGAACTGTGATCTCCCAGGAACTGCTTTCAGATTCCATATGTGATGCAAAGCGAGGGCTCCATGGATCCATGCCTGGTCTGCCCACAGCTGCCCCACACTGACCAGCTGCTGCGCCTCAGGGAAGTTAAACCTCTAAATGTCACTTTTCTCATGGGTTAAGTGCTAATGTTAATAGTAGCCTCCTTGTAGGTTTATTGCAGAGATGAAAAGATAGGATCCAGAGAAGTATTTAATGTGGCCTGGGGAACAGATTTTGCATTCCCAAAATGTTAGTTGTTACCATGGACATAGAGAAAATGCATAAGCCGGTTAGAAACCCCTTCATTCAAAGCCTGGCCCCTTCAGCTACAATGCAGTAACTTTTTTGTTTATGGCAACCCAGATCCTATTGAGAATCCAAATGTGTTATCTAAGCCAATTAGGGCTAGATGGAAATTCATAATAAACATTTGCTAATCATGGACAGACCCCCTAAGCAATTACTGTGATGATGGGGACAAAATTGTCTCTAGCTCATTACTTTCATTCTCCAGCTCCTAAAATCTGACTAAAAACAATCAGGAGTTCTCATGTGAATAGCAGCATTTATGTGAATTAGTGGCTTCAGTTCAGTTTCCATTACCTAAGTCTCTCAATCACAAAATTACAGATTCCAAAATTTGAAACTGACATTCTAAAATGAATGGAGTAAACCTAGAAAGCTTGGAAGAAGCACTGATTAATTGTTACTAGGATTTGTTCCTAAGATCTGCAGTTAGAACAGCATTAGGAGTAATGTTCTTTGAGTTTGATTGTTTCATTAACACCTAATCCCACTAGGCACCTGGACCAAGCATCAGAGCAGCGGTTCTCAACCTGTGGGTCGCGACCCCTTTGGGGGTCAAACGACCCTTTCACAGGGGTCGCCTAAGACCATCGGAAAACACATATATAATTACATATTGTTTTTGTGATTAATCACTATGCTTTAGTTATGTTCAATTTGTAACGATGAAATTGGGGGTCACCACAACATGAGGAACTGTATTAAAGGGTCGCGGCATTAGGAAGGTTGAGAACCACTGCATTAGAGAAACTTGGACAGCATGTAGAAGTAAGAACAAAATCTCTTTCTCTTGTTGAAACATCCTCCAGTTTTGTCAGCTAGTGACAGCTCAGCTTACAAAATGGGGGCGTTATCATAAAAAACTGACGAGTAATTCCGATTGGTCAAAAGGAAACAAATCTATTGAAATAACTCTACGTATGGTGTTTCATTTTGTGAGTTAGAGCTCATTAGGTAATAGTCCCACTTTTTCTCTATCTCAACAGCTGTATTTTTGGGAAAGTTGTATAAAGTTTGGAGGAAAGCTCTGTCCAAAATCTCAAATTCTTGAAACATATTATTTGGGACTTGGTTAACTTTACCAGTGAGGAACTCCAGTGGCCCTACTGTTTGGATTGAATTGGAGGGGGACAAGTACAAAGACTTAATTGATATAAGTTTGAATCTTATGCTCTTATAATTTCCAGAACATGTTTTGTCCCATATTTACACTTTCTTTCCAAATACAGACTTTGTGGCATGGATAGGCTCTTAAAATAATCAAGAATTGCAATACTGGTGATAATAATGCTTACGTTTTTAAGTGCTTACTATGTACCAAGCTATGCTCAGTACTCTGCATTCAAAAATCTCACTTTTTTTACTTACTGCAATTCTGTAAGGTAAATACTATTACTGTCCCCATTTTGTAAATGAGAAAACTGAGGCACAGAGAGGTTACATATAACCCAAGGTCATATTATTAGCAATGTCTCATGTTGACAAGCCATTACTCATGTTCTACTTCCAGGTTCTCAGCCTTGATTTCCCCTTAATAAATCTCCTGAAAAAAATAACTGCACAGAGCAGTGGTTCCTAGCCACCCAATAGGTCTTCCAAAATATATTTCAAATAGCATACTGAGAAGTGATGATTGGAATCAAGGCTGTAAGAGGTTAGGGATAAGGCAGCGGTTCTCAACCTGTGGGTCGCGACCCCTTTGGGGGTCAAACAACCCTTTTACAGGGGTCGCCTAAGACCATCGGAAAACACATATATAATTACATATTGTTTTCGTGATTAATCACTATGCTTTAATTATGTTCAAATTGTAACAATGAAATTGGGGTCACCACAACATGAGGAACTGTATTAAAGGGTCGTGGCATTAGGAAGGTTGAGAACCACTGGGATAAGAGGATATATTTAAGAAATATTTCAAAAGTAGAACTCTACTGTGTTGGTGATGAGGTGGAGGGAAGAGGAAGGTTTTGAGCTCGGTGACTGCCTGGGCAAAGGGGCCATCAGTGAGCTGGGGACACAGGAGAAGTCAAGTCCTGGAAAGTACAACACTCTCAGAGTGCATTTTGCTTTACCTCCCATGGAGGGTTTCCTTAAAGTTGACTCGGTTTTTCTACTTCAGCGACCTCTACTTCCCCAGATATTATGGAAGTGTTTTATGAGGGCCTCGCCATAAATTAAGTGGATTCTGTGGATGGCTTTATGGTATAGGTAAGGATGGGTAAGGGAGAGGAATTCTAGGAGAGATGAACGAGGCAGAGGGTGTTTGGGGCTACATCGTGTCCTTTTCTCCTTGCGTGACCCCTACAGTGCTGTGCGTGCAGCTGCAATGGGGAACACTCAGCAACCATGCAAGTCATTCACCATTTTTTTAAAAAAGATTAACATTAATTTATTGTTTAAATATGGCACAACGGCAATAATGCTTGAAAGGGGAGTCACACGAGGGAGAAGTCAGCAACAGCAGACTCTTCCTATGTTCACAACCAAGAAAACCCCACTCATCTATGCTTTGAGGAAAAAATTCCGTAAGGTAAATACTATTACTATCCCCATTCTATAAATGAGAAAACTGAGGCACAGAGAGGTTACAACTGCCTGGTAAACCCCAGGGCAAGGGAGAAGCCGTGGGTGCTTTCCCGATCCTGAGTTCTTTTCTCCTAGTCAATTCCCCAGGAGGCACTACCGTGACCGCAAATGAGAAAGGATGCTCACGGGAAGAGGCTTGTCAGCCAAGTGGCCATCACTCATGCTCCAGAGATGCTCTGCCTGGAGGAGGGAGAATGAAACATTTATGAAAATGCTCTTTCCCGGCTGCACATCATGTTTGTCAAAGAGCAGCAGGCAAAAAACCAGGAATCATCTCTCCAAAGAGTCCATGCGGGTTCTGCGTTTGCTTGTGTCTTTGGGACCAGATGTCCCGTGTGAGGATGTTGAATGTAACCCACTCTGCGGTTCATGTCCCTGACTTCCCTGTTTCACTGCATCTCAAAACGTCCTACTGAAGCACCCATGAGGGCAGCCGAGAGTAAACTTGATCTTCGAGGTTTGGAGGTGCAGCCTGAAGCCTCCCCCCAGACATGAGACATTTCTTTGCAATGTCACTTCAACCCTTAAAAAAGAAAGCATGCCCCTTTTGCGCTCTCTTCCATGAGGGCCCCGCTGTGTAACAGTAGCAATCATCTGTACTCTCCTGCTGGAGGCATAAAATGGATGGGATTCTCCCCGGATGACACTAAGGCAACTCAACATTCTGCAAGTCTTCCTGCCACTCATTAAGCAATTAGAGACCTTTTCTGAAACTGATGGTAATTTTATCTAAGGAGAAGGGCACAGTAGTTCACCGGAAGGAGTAGAATCCAACTGTGGTCGGAAAAATCATGAGGTCTGTTTTGAATCAGATCAGAGGTTTAATCACCATTGGCCTTGTGCTCACACAAGTTTTGCTGACATTGTTTTTTCTCCTCCAGATAATTTTAACCACACTCAAGCTTTCTGGTACTATCTGAGAACGTGTGGAAAGAGCAGCGGGTTAGCAAACGAAGTGTGGTCATGAACGAGCCCTGTGCCCTGGGAAAGCCACTTCACCCTGGTTTCCTCACGCTTACAATGAGAAGTTTAAACTCAGTGATCTCTGAAATCAATTCCACTACCAAGTTCCTCTTTTCAGGGTAGGGAACAATGTGAAGGGCTCATGTGCTCTGACTGTGCAAATACTTGGTGAAAACAGTTGGTGGGGAAAACCAGGCTTAAGAGTTTGGATTTGAGCTGCATTTTCTTCTCTCTCGAATGATGTGGCACAGGAAAAGGTCTTGAGTAATATTTATTTTTAAGCAAACATCTTAAGGCAAACATTTATTTACTGCCAGGTACTCTTCTAAGCTCTTGACAAATACTGCCTCATACAATTCTCATGATCTTGCTGTGAAGTGGGTGCTAGCATTATCCCCATTTTACAGATGAGAGAATTGCAGCATGGAGGTTAATGAACTTGTCCAAAGTTACAACTTGTGAGGACAGAGCCAGGGTTTGAACCCAGGCAGTCTGGTTCTGAGTTTGTGCTCCTAGCTGCCACATGATGCTGTCTCTCCATGCAATAATAGCGATGATATATTTTCCCCTGTGGCCCATGGTTATGCTGCAAATGGTGCCATGGCATTTATGCTCATGGCATAAAGATGAATAAGATGTGGCTCCTACCTACCCTCTTGGAACTCACAATTTAGTGGAGAAGAGAGAGACATAAGTGCTTTCAGAAGCATAAGTGAAGACCTACAGGAGGTAGAGGACACAGTGGCTCTGTCTGGTTAGGGGAGGATAGGGGGCAAGGTGAAGAATGCAAGGAAGGCTTTGAAGGAAATTTGGACTAAGAATTGTAGGAGGCTCTGAAAGAGAAGGGAGCATGGATGAGTCTGAGTTGACATAAAATTACGTGTGAGGTGCTATTAGGAAGGCCTTATCCTATATAATAAAAGAGAAACATGTAAATTAACCATCCCTATGCTACACTCACCAGCCAATCAGAGTGAGTATGCAAATTAGCCTCATGTGGAGACTGACAGCAGGTAGGAGGCAGCTCCCCGCACGGCCTGCTTGGCAGTCACTGTGGTGTGGAGCAGGCAGGCCCTGCAGAAAGGAGAGAACCACAAGGAGCGGGCCTAAGCCATCAGTAGGACATCCCCTGAGGGTGCCCAGATTGAAGAGGGTGCAGGTCAAGCTGAGGGACACACACACCCTCATGTATGAATTTTGTGCACCGGGCCCCTAGTCTATATATATAAAAGCCTAAGTGGCTAAATGACCGAACAACCAATTGCAATGACATGCACTGACCACCAGGGGGCAGTTGCTCAATGCAGGAGCTTCCCCCCCCCGTGATGTGAGCCTGTCCCGCTTCGTCGGCACTGCTATCGAGTTGCGAGTGGTGGTAGCGTCAGGTGCAGCAGGGCTGGTTTAAGGGGGATCAGCGCCCAGCCCTGGCTCAGGCTCTTCCCTGGCCGCCTGCTGCTTCCCACACTGCTATATCCCTCGGGGGTCCCAGATTGCGAGACAGCGCAGGACAGGCTGAGGGACAAATCGTGCACCGGGCCACTAGTAGAAGATAAGTTAGACTACATTACCGAGATGTGACTACTAATATGTTTGTAGGAAAATGTATGTGTATGAAGTGCCGGATGCAAAGACTGTGAGTCAGAGGGCTGTAGAGATTGCCTAAAGAACCAAGAACAAAAAACTGCTTTAAGTTTTGGTTGATACCTTGTGAAGTGTGATCTTTGAACAGTAGCACTCACA
>NW_006286678.1:1080334-1109146 GCF_000327345.1 Myotis davidii | reverse complement strand
CAACCCTATGGGGCAGTGGGAGGGAGTGTGTCTAAAAGACAGAACAGGTGCTTTCCTGAAAGGCATTCATAATTAAGGAGACATAAAATAGCGGTGCATCGTAAGAGATTTGAGAACAACAATAAAGAGGGAAATTAGAAACACCAAGGTCACCAGCACAGACATAGTGTGTATGAGGTGAGGGGTGAAGTAGGGAAGGATGGTGGGCTCCTGGGGAGAGAGTCTTACAAGAAGTGAATTTTGAACTGGGACTTAAGAAATTCAGATTGTTATCAATGAGAAGGAGATCATTGGAGGAGGAGGTAATAGCTTGAGCAAAAATAGTGAGAAGGATCCTAGGGAGATATGTTTGGGAGAAAGCTCAGAAAGACAGAAGCTGAGGGCTATGTTGCCAAAGGGAGTTGTGTCTCCCTAAACTACTTTGTATACAGAACTGTAGGAGGCTCTGAAAGAGAAGGGAGCATGGATGTACAACATACAATTCTGTTGTATATCTAGATAAGGATGAGCATTATGAAAATAAATAAAAATGTGTTAGAAATGCACTTAAAAATAAACCAATTGCTTCGGGCTTTCAGTATTTTACAATATAATTCCCAGGAAAGAGGTCCCGAGTTGCTTGCTGAATCATTCATTCCTCAGCATCTGTTGAGGAATATGTTACAGGCATCAAGTCAAATGTGACATAGTAAACACACATCTTTTTCTTTGGGACAAGAAATTGTATAAAAGATAAACGAATACATATACACCCCGTGGCTGGGAGTAAAGCATTCATTCCCAGAATAATATGGTGCCTGCGGGAATAAGGAAGGAAGATATTTTTAGAGAGCTTCTGTCCCTACTTTGGAATGTGAAGACAACACCTGCCCAGTCTGGCACCAGCTGATCACGCTCTCCAGCAGCCATGCACATGAACAACTGACTCAGCGATGTGGCTGACTTCAAAACCCACAGGAGTTTCTGGGCATAGGATTTCAGCTCTCAGTGTCATAACCCCATGCTAATTCCTTCAATATTTTTAGTAACGCGTAGTTGCAAGTACAAAATTGTTAACAGCAAGAGCACAAAGGACAGATTTTATGACTCCTGGATACTAAATGCTAGGCTTCCGTTACTGAAGAATGAAGTCAAAATATTTTTAGAGAATGTTCTTTCTCAAACTACAATTAATTAAGCTCCAATATTTCACCAAATGACTTGAAAGAAGGAAAATGCATTTTTTTGGGTCCATTGTATGTAGCTCATTAATGAACGATCCTCATTGTTTAATAGTTTGGGCTGTTAATTTATAACCCGGACCATATCCTGCTCTCTCAGCATTCTTCCTATTGAATTGATGTTTTCTCTAGGAAAAATATCGAGGGAAAAGAATGCTTGCTGAACATGGATATTTTATTTTTCTTTAATTCCTTGATTCAAGTAGAAAATTATAAAAAGGCCATGTAAGTAAAGATAATTACAGGCATCAACTCTGAAAAGAACTGAATGACCCTCAGGCTTCTCTGTCACCTTGAATGACATGCTCTGAATGATCATTCCTTCAGGTTAGAGATGTTTGGCCTCATGACAAACTCATCTTCCTAATTAACCTGAAATTAATGCCAGGAGTATTTTTAAACTTGTGGCTGTTTGTAGCAAATTTCCCCCAGCTGACCTCTGGAAATTCTCAGGTAATGGTGACTATATGTGTGTGAAATAGGCTCACATGTAGGAGAGGGGTGAGAAGGTCAGTGTGCCCCATGTATTTCAGTGACTTTCATAAACCACCTAATTTAGCCCAATGTAGAAAATTGCAGTGTTAAAAATAGTATTAGGCTAGCAGTCTCTGACATAACCTTTCCTAACTTTGTATGAACATGCCTATGAAGGTACAAGGAAAATCATAAAATTATGTTATACCACCTAAGAAGATAAAGAAAAAAGGCTTATTGACAGAGAGTAGATTAAGAAATACCTCCTCATCTTCCCTTTTTGGCACATCCATGCTTTACCTTATGAAATGGACACTATTTGAAAAAAAAAAGGGGGGAAATACTGTGATTCCTCCTACTTACCATCAGCCTCATCTTAGGAGCTCAAGGTCTGAACTTCCTTCCTTCATAATCGATGACTTTTAAGATGGCAAAAGTACAAAATTCCACCTCCCTATCTTTCAATATTAATTTACATAAAAGGTTACTAGAAAATAACAGTTGCAAAAAGGGGGTGAGTATAGGAGCAATGAATGAACAGCTAAATCTGGGTTAGAATCTTCTTTTACATAATAGCTGAGAGGCTTTGGGGAAATGACTTATTCTTCTCAAGCCTCACTTTCCTCATCTATTTCATGGAGACAATAATATTGTAGAGTTATTGTATAAACTGAAGATATAAAGTGTGTTATATACAGTGTCAGTACATGGTAGGTGTTTAAGATGTAGTGAATGATGATGATGATGATGTGTAGTTTTCAACGGTAAAACATTATGGTCAGGGGAGGAGACTGGAAAAGAGACATTTGTTGCAGTGCATCCTGGGGAATTGGTTTTTAATTCACTGGATTGGTTCAGTATGCCAGAGGCCCTAGGAACAGTGGGAAGGAGACCCCTCACCTCAGAACAGCAGAGCTGCCTGCTAGAAGCAATCTAAACTCTACTCCCAACCTACAATCTACTTTCCAGCTGTGTATCTGAGTAAGAAAGATCCAGTACTCAAGAAACAAGTAGGCAAGAGAAGTTCACTTACCTGACTTTGAGCAAATATTTTATTTAATAATTTTTTACTTCATTTAAAGACAAAAGTTGAGTACTCAACATGGGACATTTGGAAAAGGTGATAAAACAGGGAAGAGTAAATATGATATTGAAAACTCAAAAGAAGAGCATATCTTTGAAAACAAAATACTGCAAGATTAAGATTTCAGGTAATTATTTTATATCCTCCATAGAATGCAGGAAGATACATGGGTCAATAAATCATAATTAGGCAACAGACTTAGATGAAAAGATAGAAGGATAAAATAAAGAAGAATATAGACATGACTAAAATAGAATTTAAAAATGCAACAGCAGAACTTGAAGGTTAAGGGACTTTAGTGCCAACTTCCCTTCCAATCTTGGAATACTTCTCGTGTGACATTGGACAATTTCACCCAACGTCTTTGTACCTCAGTTCCCTGATCTTTGTAATGCAGATAGACCATACCTCAGAATTGTAAGGATTAAATGTGTTAATATACATGCATGGCTCCTAGAAAGGTGCCTATTATAGAGTGAGCACTTTTAAGTGACAGCTATTATCGTCTAAGACTTTTTCTAGTTCCAAAATGCTACAGTCCTGTGGAGGACTAAAGAGTGGATGGGAGCTAGGAGCAATTACTCCTTTCCCAGTAGAATAACTGACTCCAGAAGAAGGAAACAGATCCTAATGAATTGTGCTTTCAGCTCAAGGGAAGTCTTTCAGTTTCAGGGAAACTCCTGATTCCAGGCACTGGTCAAATGGGCTAAAGTTATGTCACTGACATAAAGAGGAAACAGAACGAGAAATAGCATGCCCCTTTTATTATCTGCATGAGCAAAGCAAATGTGTAAAATGGTAGCACAAACCGTACAGGGGGGGCGAGAGGGGGCAGGTGAGGAGACAAGTTCTCTTTATTCTAACACATGGATAGTAAGTGCAATCCTAATTTTCCCCTAATTTTCTTCTCTGCATGAAAGCTGAAATTCTGGTTATATTTGCTAGAAATTATCTTTTTTTCTCAAAGTAGTCTTTTATTTCCTGTTTGACTCTGTGATAGTGTTGATGAGCTGTTCATTATTTCTCCATGGTTGCCCACATGACACACACCTACCAGAGTTGTGCTGAAAACAATAGATGAGCTGAGTGGAGGACGGTGATTGTAAATCTGCCATGTGTCCACGTGATATCTGCACAGAGCAAGGGGAAAGAAGTAGTGATTCCCTGAAATACAGCTGTTTAGAAGTTAAGTGGGAAAACAACGTGTGACCAAAAACACATACTGGTTTTTGAGGCTCCCCTTTTTTCTTTTAAAATTATTACGTTTTTTTCTTAGTACAAAAGCAACATATGCTAATTGTAGAGAAAAAAGGAAACATAGACAAAAAATAACACTACCGATAATCCCAATGCCAAAATTTTGTAAAGGATTAAAGAATAAATGTGTGCAAAGAATGAACTACTCTTTAAAGACTACAACATGTTGGTGTATATCCCTCTGATCTTTTATGTCATCTTTTTGTGAAAATGTAGTCAAATGATATTTGGTGTTTTATACTACTTTTTGGTTTAATATATTACAACTATATAGCGATAGGATTTTAAAGCATTTATGAACCCAATTTTATAGCTGCATAAATTCTATTGTAAAATTTATTATAAATATTATAATTTATTTTACCTACCTCCTGATTTTGGACATTTGGATTACTTCTATCCTGTGACTATTGTTGTACATAAATCTTTGGGCATCTGAGTTATTTCCTTAGCATAAATTCTTAGAAATTAAATTGCAAGCTCAAATTTTAAAATCAATTAATTGTTAGTTCAAAGTTTACATATATTTTAAGGATCTTGATAATTTGCCAAATTGCTCTGAAGAAAAAGACTATCAATTTATGATTTATATACCAGCTTGTATAAAAATGTCCAATTCTATCTCTAATAATTCTAGTCATTGCAATTATTTTTTATATTTTTATTTTATAGGACTAGTCCTGCCCTCATAAAGATTTCAGTTTAGTGGTGCTTAAGCATTTGGGAGAAAAAATGAACTTCAAGGCCTATACAGAGATCTGACAAAGGGGTTGTATCTAGAACATATAAAGAACTCTACCACTCACCAATAAAAGACAAACTGCCCAATTTAAATGGTACTAAGGACATGGCAAGGGGCTCCATATCTGTCATTAGGGAAATGCAGATTTAAATCACAATGAGAAGCTACTTCAAGCCTACTTACATGGCTAAGATTCAGAAGACTGCAACAAATGGTGAGGATGGGAGGCCATGGGCACTCTCAATTTTGCTTTTATGTGTATCAAATGGTACAGTCATTCTTGAAAAAGGTTTGGCAGTTCATTTAAACTTGTTAAAAAGTTTAAACTTGTTAAAAAGTTTAAATCGTCATCTACCTGAAGACATATCTATTCCAGCTATTTCCCTGGGGAGAAATGAGAAGATCTATCCAATTTGTCCATAAAGATGTGTGTTTGTGAATGTTCATGGATGCTTTATTCATTAGAGTCCAAACTGGAAACAACCCAAACATCCATCAACAGGAGAATGGGTAGACAAACTCTTGTATATTCGTACAATGGAATACAGCTCAGCAGGCTTAGCAATAACGTGGAAAAACCTCAAAAACATTATATTGAGTGAAAGAAGACAGACACTGTATGATTGCATTGATATGAAGTTCAAAATAGACAAAACTAACGTACGCAATGGAAATCAGAACAGTGGCTATTAATGAGGTCTGTGAATTGATGGCAAAAAGCCACATGAGAACTCTTTGGAGTGATGAAAATGTTCTGGATCTCAATGTTTTTGTTGTTGTTTATTTGGGTGTAAATGTTTGTCAAAAACCATCGAGTCATACCCTTAACATCTGTGTCTTTCTCGGTATGTGAATTTTACCTCAATGAAAATGCATTGTGGATATATTAAAGATTTTTAAAGATATATTAAAGAGCATATTTTCATACTCTTAGGAAGGGAGAACTTCTAAGCAAGACAAGAAACCCAGTTGCAATAACAGACTGAGACATTAAATTTCAGAAACTTAAAAACATGTACATTTAAACATAACAAATGAAAGCAAAGGATAGAAGACATGAAGGAAAAATATTTTGACATCTATGATAGACAAATTTAATAAACACTAATAAACAGTGATAAAAATAAGGCAAATGCCCTAATTGAAAAAATGAGCAAAACATATGCACAGAAAACTGACAAAAAGAATGCAAATATCCAGTAAATACATAAAAAGGTGCTCTGTTTCACTAGTACTTAGGAAAATGGGAAATTTTGAAAACACTACATGTTGGTGAAATTAAAAATGGGTAGTCATACATTCTTGGTTGGGATTAGAAATGTGAGAACTTTTTGGGAAAACATCTGGCAATACCGGTCAAGGTTTAAAATACATCATGCTTACCATGTGATGTGCTAACAAACCACTTGTGAGAGCCAAATGTTAATTTTCAAGAACTTTGTGAGCAGTTGTTAAGTAAATTATATAAACATATACCTAAATAAATTATATTAAAAACAAAGGCAATACTTAGATTGAGGTGATGGTTGAACAGTTCATGCTGGCTCACCATGAAAACAAACAAACAAAAAAACACGTGGTGAATTTAAGGAAACACCCCTGTAACCTAGGTTGGCTGCTAGGCCCTCATTTTGTGGTGTAACAGGAGCCCTGAGCAGTAAGAATAGTTGTTATGCAAGAAAGAGCTTTGAGAGTCGTTGGGTGCCTGGGTTCACACTGCTTCCCAGACCTTCTGCCTGAGTGTGGCACCAGCAGGTGGTGTGTGGGGGGGAATTCTCCCCCTTCATTACCCAGAATTGGGGGCCACTGGCTGCTACTGTGCAGCCTCAGGCATAAGGGGTCTTGACATAGCTTCTCACTGGAGCAGAGCAGGAGAGGAGGAAATAGGGAACCTCAGTGTGAAGGCGGAGACACCCCAATTGGGAACCTCAAAAATAGCTGGGGAGACTTTTGCAGGGAAGTGTCTCAAAGCCCTGAAATCTTTGGCGAGAGTGTGTTAAGTCACATGGAATCTGGAGAGGACCTTATATAGGGTGACCGTACAATTTACATTCCCAATCAGGGAGACTTTTGAAAGTGAAAGGGGCTATTACTAAATGCCAGGACAAAAGGCAACAACAGTCCTGGACAAACTGGGTGTATCGTCACTCTGCTTCTAAAGGATCGAATCTAGTAAGTAGTTCCGGAAGGGGACGGGCTATCACCTGTGAGGAGCCTTTTCCAGAATAAATATGCAGCTGAGGTTGGGGAGCTGAGTGGAGCGGAGAGCACAGTCATTCAGCAGATTTCCTCAGGGAGAGTATGTGTTTACAAGGGCTCTCAGGGGACTGCCTTGTTTGCCCATCCTGCCACCCACACTGAGCATCACAGAGGTACGAGGGTCCCAGGCGGCAGAGGCAGGACGGCAGCCAGAGCCCAGCACTGCGCCTGGCACAGAGAAGTCTTGACTGACTGCTGGACAGACGTCAGATGTTTTGCCCTCTAGTCTGTTTTCCTTCCCACGCGGTTCTGCCAGTTTCCGGGGCGGAGCAGCCTGAAGCTTTCGAATGCGCCTGCGCACCTGCCTGGGTGTGGTGTGCGCCTGCGCAAACGCAGGGCTGCAGCCTGGCTCTCATCTGCTCGCACCTCGAGGCCAGGCCGCCCTCAGGCTGTTCCTGGCTTACCCCCCACTCACTTGTGTAAGTTCCGAGCAGGGGTCGCGAGCCCAGCAGCCCAGGCCCGGCTGCCTGTGTTAGGGTTTCGCTCGGGAGACAGTGCCTTCCAGCCACCAGCCAAGGGCCACGTGGCGCAGGGCGGCGGGACCGGCGCCATATTTCCTGGGTCTCGGCTGTGAGTAAATGATGTGGCACAGATGTTGCTGAATATTTTATGATGCACTTGCCCCGGGGGTCCCTAAATGTTTTATAATTTCTGGGGAAAGAAAGAAAGCATCCAGGGCTGTGTGCTTCCTGTAGCAAGCGCGGCATCCCAAGATCGGAGACGTTCCTCCTCCTCGCCATCACGCTTTTAAAAGGAGACAGTAGCCGTGAAGGTTCACGCTTCGGGTTTAATGCGAACAGTACGAACCCAGGGAAATAACCACATCCAATCGGTGAGGTGGAGACTCATCTCAGGACCCCTGCCATGATCTGCGGCTTGGATTTGGACGGGATCTTGAAACTGAGATTGTCTCATGAGAATGAGTAGGGTGCCTGCTCACTTACCATGCTGGAGTTTTGGAAAATATTACAGACTAAGGATACACACACACACACACACACACACTGATTGACTAAAAATAACCCTTATAAGATGTGAGTAGATTTTGCTGATTATTTCGTATTGGTTTTCCATTTATTTGAGAGGTGCTGGTATTTCACATCTAAATGACGTGAGACTATGGAATTCTGAAATAGAAATTTGAAATCATTCTCTGAAATAATGCTCCGCTGTTTCAGGGAAAAGCTCGATACACCCAAGAGTCAAACCAGTTTAAAGAAGAGTGACATAAACAGTTTGGAGGTGCTTTCCTAACGTTGTTCCAGATTTGGGGTCTGAAGATGCCAGGCAGTGGCTTTCTGTCGCACTTCACTCGGAACGGTAGGAACCTTCTTCGATGCAGTTGATAGAATTTCAGTCTTTAAGGTTTTTTTAAAAAATCACCTGTTCCTTTACCCATCCTCCAATTCAGTAAAAATTTCCTGGCATGAGGCCAGGTTAGCAGCATTTTTACAAGCTTCTCAGGTGGTTTTACTTTGCAACCAGCATGGTGAGCACCTTGATTTATACCAGTGGTTCTCCACCTTCTGGCCCTTTAAATACAGTTCCTCATGTTGTGACCCAACCATAAAATTATTTTCGTTGCTACTTCATAACTGTAATGTTGCTACTGTTATGAATCGTCATGTAAATCTCTGATATGCAGGATGGTCTTAGGCGACCCCCGTGAAAGGGTCGTTCGACCACCAAAGGGGTCGCGACCCACAGGTTGAGAACCACTGATTTACACCAACTCATTTCACTGATGGGGAAAGTGCTTTTTGCTGGTGGGGAAAGGTACTTGTCCATCTTGCATGGAGTCTCCAGAGTAGAGAGGCTTAAAATAGAAATCCAGCAGGTCAAAAACCTTCAATGACCCCTATCCCTTTTCTGCCATCTTCCCTCAGTTTTCAGGACAAAGTTCAAGGTCTTCCATTTAGCTCACAGCTTTCAAGATTTACCTCCTGCTAGCCATCTCACTTCACTTTTCCTGTTCTCCTTACTTCTCCCCTTACACCCTCCGGCTTGCATTTCTAGAATGTCATGTGACGCTTCACACTACCACACTTTAACACATGATTTTCCTTCCTCCCACTTGGCTGCCTGTGTCTCTTTTTTTCATTTTCAAAATGCAGCTGAAGGTGAGATAACTTAATATAGAGGCAATGAGGGGACATTCATTAGCTCTGGCTGACTGGGTCAAAACACTGGATTTCTTTCCTTTTTTTTTTAATGGGGAAAGACTATTTGAGATTCCTGAATTTCAAGCTCAAATGGGTGGAGTACCAAGTATAGTGGGGCCTTGACTTATGAGTGTCCTGACTAAGGAGTTTTTCGAGATACGAGCCGTCTCTCGGCCGACTTTTTGCTTTGAGTTGCGAGCTAAAATTCGGGTTACGAGCCAGCTTCCGATACCCCACCGCTAGTTGGCGCAGTGAACGTCACAGTGAACGGTACAACATCAGCCCAGCATCACGTGTCTCCCTCATTCACTTCTTGATTTGACATACGAGTAATTTGAGTAACGAGCTCCATCACGGAACGAATTAAAATCGCAAGCCAAGGCCCCACTGTATAAGACAAAAATGATGGATTCTGGCTGCCTAGCAGCATATGCCTCATTTAAAGATGACTAACTTCAAATTTTTGAGAAACATGGTGCGGTTATCCCAGGGACTGTCAATTCACAACCCGTGCAATCATCCTGTTTTGCAGAAGAAGAAACAGAGCCAGAGAGAGCCCTGGGAACTTGGTAGTGAATGTCTGTGTTAGAGCTCCAGGTCTGAATATAGGTCCAGTCTTTTTCACAGCACACCATAAAATTTTGGTATATTTCCTACTGCGTTTATTCCAGAAAATAATTCTCAGTAACATTTATATAATCTTATACCATTAGGAAAAAGAAGCACCTACTCCTTTTTTAAACTATATGTTGGGAAGGTGCTATAAAAAAGATGTTTCATGCTTCCTAAGTCAGACCTTCTGTTTGCGGAGGCAGAAGACAGTTTTCTCAGGTCTGCCTGGAGTGGGCCTGCTGTGGAGTGTGGTCTCAGCTCCAGTGATAGTCTAGTCTGAGACCGTGTAGGGGTCAGATGGGTCTCTGCCACACTTCTCTCCCAGCTCACAGTTAATAAACAGCAAAATCTTTTTTTATTTTTATTGATTTCAGAGGGAGGGAGAGGGAGAGGGAGAGGGAGAGAAAGAGAGAGAGAGAGAGAGAGAGAGAGAGAGAGAGAGACACCAATAATGAGAGAGAATCATCAGTCTGCTGCCTTCTGCACGCCCCCTACTGGGGATTGAGCCTCATTCAACCAACTGAGCCACACCGGTCAGGGCACAATGAAATCTTAAGCTCTGATGTATGATTTATTGATTTCCTTCTCTAGGTTGCTTGGGTTGATTTTACCCCTTAACCCTTTTCGGTCCAACCTCGAGGCTGACTCGACAGACCAGGCGCTAGGAGCAGGTCCAATGTCGAGCAATAAGAACATTAAAAAGTTCAACATTCAATCCCGTCAATTAATTTGGACCAGAGTGTTTGAATTCCAAAATAACATTGGATCGCAAAGGGTTAAGGATTTCTGAAAATAAAAGCATCTACCCCAGTCTTCTTTTCAAAAAGAAAGGAGTTTATTCACCTAGAAAAAAGTATACACTAAAATGTTAAAGCTATTCTCGTGCAGAGATTGAGGCAGGGCATTTTCTCTGGCCTGGTAGACAGCTACTGTACGGACTGGGTTCTGAAGGCTTCCTTGCTAGGGGAAAGAAAGGGCTCTGTTCTGACACCTGGACACCCTGGGCCTATGTGCCTGCTTCAGGTGTCATGTCCAGCGTAAATTCTGGAGAACACCTGGGTCTGCTTTGGCTCTTTAGTGGGAGTTCTCCTAATTCCATGTTTCTCTAGGTCTCAAGAGACAACTAAAATAACAGCTATGTTTGCCTCTTTGCCAAGAGTCTCACTGTTGGAGATGGAGTCTTACATCATACCATCAACAGGAATGGGAAAGAGCAGAGGTACTGACTGGGTACAGGGAGTACTCCTAATTACTTGCTCAGGAGATGGCACAGATTTGGAGAGGAAAGGCTGGGAATTTGGGATGTTCATTGTGTTCAAGATGACTCCCCCCTTGTCCCCTTACACAAAAAGCATCTTGTAATAGATGGGAGATTTCCTTCTTAGCTCCTGGGCACGTGCAATCTTTTTGTATTGTCCTCATATTGTGGTGACCCATGATGGTTTATGAAATGCAGGCAATTTCTGGCCCAGTCTTTATGCTGTGGTCATAGAAAGGGGAACTCTCTTTGAAAAGCAGGAAAGTGTGTTTAATGCCAACTTTCCTCAGTTAATACACTTTCAGACATTGAAAGTCTTTTTTGAAGAAATACAAATATTTACATTAAAAGAAAAAATATAAATTTAAAATGAAAATAAACCAACAGGGTCTGAGGAAGGGAAAGGGACAAGCTATAGGTTTGTTTTAAATACCAAGATCTCTAGTAATTAAAGCTTCCTTTTGTATACAACTTTAAGGAAACAATATTATTTTATTTGTATTTGTTTATTATGTACACTTTTCTCACTGTTCATCTATATATACTAGAGGCCCAATGCACGAAATTCGTGTAAGAGTAGGCCTCTGCAGCCCTGGCTGCCTCAGCCCTCACAGCCTCATGGCCCAGCGGCCCCGCCCACTGCCCGTTCTGAAGGGTCGTTCTGTCTGGTCTAATTAGCATATTAACGTTTTATTATATAGGATAAAAGCCTAAGCGACCGGCCAACCGGTAGCTATGATGCATACTGACCACCAAGGGACAGATGCTCAACGCAGGAATGGAAACCACAGGCATGGAAATATGGAACAGACTGATGAATCTCAGAGGGAAAGGGCAGGGGGAGAGGGCAGGAAGAGATTAACCAAAGATCCTATATGCATACTAGAGGCCTGGTGCACAGAATTTCTACATGGGGGGTGGGGGTGGTCCCTCAGCCTGGCCTGCGCCCACTCGCAGTCCGGGACCCCTTGCTCCTTACCGCCTGCCTGCTTGCTACTCCTTACCGCTCGGCTCGCTGCTCCTTAGCACTGCCACAGAGGTGGGAGAGGTTCCTGCCACTGCCGCTGCACTCGCCAGCAGTGAGCCTGGATTCTGGCTGAGCAGCGCTCCCCCTGTGGGAGTGCAGTGACCACCAGGGGGCAGCTCCTGCATTGAGTGTCTGCCCCCTGGTGGTCAGTGTGCATCATAGCGACTGGTCGTCCTGGTCGTTCTGCTATAAAGATCACTTAGGCTTTTATTATATAGACTAGAGGCTGAATTTGAATCTGTGCACTGGGCCTCTAGTTTTATATAAAAAGAAGACCTTTCTATATAGAAACCTAAGTCATCTTTATAGATAAGAAAGTTTATATTTATAAAAACTTCTTTTCCATTCAGGTCTTATGATATTCATAATTATGACTAAATTGAGCTTTGTTTTATCCCATGGTTACAAGTTTCAAATTTGTATTCACAACCTGATAAAGTTGTACTTAGACATTATATATTCTATTCCCTGTGTTGCAATGCCCTTCTGTATCTGACACTATGACATTTCTGGATTTACTGCTGGAGATATCCCTCTTCACAGACCAGTTATTAGAAAATACATAATATTCAAAAGGAGCTAATGAGTGGGAAGTATCACATTTATTCTTTAAAAGATTTTAAAAACTAAATGAATCCAAAGGAAAGCCATCTTTCATAGTGGTTTCCATGTTCATAAAATTCCCCAAATGTTCAGTTTTTTTCTTTGGTAATTTCATTTCTGCTGCAGATGTCTATTCCATTTATTTGTGATCTATCGTACACTTTAATTTATAGTGAAAGTGCTGGCCCAGATTTGCAGAGATAACATTTTTTCCTTACCTCATTCCAGTTTCAATAGATATTTTTTCATTGTTATTAAGTTATCTTTGGACATTAATGCTTTTGGATATTGACTACTTTCACAAAGTTTCCCCCAGCTGTCACATTTTAAACCCAACACACATATGGAACCTTCTTGTTTCAATATTGCTTTATATTTATCTTAATAAAAATTATTCTGGTCTTAAGTCTGAGTCATTCTACATTAAAAATGGACTTAGAGAATCAAAGGTTTGAAAAGAATCTTAGAGGCAAATAAAACATGTAATTTATTTGATTAATAAGTGTTATCCATATTATACCTGGAGAGTGATCATCTGATCTCACTTTGATCTTCTTCAGAGACAAGGAACTTATTCCTTGTTGCAGATACCCGTGGTTATCATTTAGGCCTAATTTCCCCAAATACAACTTGTGAGTCCTTGAGCAAGTTACTTACCCTTCTATAGGTCAGAATGTTCTCATGTATATAGCGGAAGCGTAGTACTTGCCCTGCCTACTTCAGAAAAAGGCCAGTGGTTGGGAGAAATGAGTTTTGTGGTCAGAGGGGCCAGTGTTAAAGTCTTAGCTCTGCTACTTAGTACAGTGTGATTCTTGAAAAGTTAACCTTTCTGAACCTCAATTTCTTCATCTAGACCAGTGGTTCTCAACCTTGGCTGCACATTCGAATCACCTGGGAATCTTTTTAAAATCTTGATTTCTGGGCCTCATCCTCTGGAAATTCTGTTTCTTTGTTATGGCGCGAGGCCACAACATTAGTAACAAAGAAACAGAATTTCTGGAGGATGAGACCCAGAAATCAGGATTTTAAAAAGATTCCCAGGTGATTCGAATGTGCAGCCAAGGTTGAGAACCACTGACCTATACAGTAGGGAAAATAATAATACCAACCTATAGGTTGAAGATGAAACTCAAGTATGTATTTCATGTGTGAAATGTAATTCTGGGCATATTGTGTGTTTCCTCAATTATTTTTGGCATATTTATGCAAAATTTATAGGTATCTATTTATGAAGATAAAATAAAATATACACAAAAGTGGCTTATAAGTATTAAGGAGCTATTCAGATGTGTTGGCACCATTACTTGAACATTCTAGTTTTTTTTTTTTTTTTTGAGATGTAGACTTAGAAACCTCCTGGGAACCTGAATGAAGCAACCACTAAGCCACAGGAAGGCAGATCCTTCTCAACCTTCTGTCTCTGACCCCAAATAGCACCACCCTCTATTGGGCAGCCACTGTATTACAGGTCCTTTGCTTTGCCTATTTTATCATTGACCCTCACAACAGTCCTCCAAGGTAGGTATGGTGGTGCACATTCTACAGATGAAGAAACTGAGCTCAGCAAACTTAAATGCATTTAGTAACTTGTTTACATTTATATTAAACAGCTTAAGTTGGAGAATTAAAATCAAAACTGAAGTTTATCTGTTGGTAAAGATGTATGCTTTTCAATATGCCATGTCTCCCAGTGAGAGTGTAACAATAGTTGTTAGATTTATAGCTTGTCCTGGATCTGCCTCTCACAAGTCCCATGTCTCAGGTAATTTGGTTTACTACTCAAGCCTAGGTTTCTTTGTCTGTAAAATGGCAGTAGCAAAACCAACCCATGGGGATGTTGTAAGTATTAAGTTAGAAAGCACATAGTAAGTGATTAATGATAGCTGTTCATATTTTGTCTTTTGGTGCTTTCCATCTCCCAAGGGGTTGCTGGAGGTCTGCTTCTCTCTCTGCAGGCCAGCAGGGGGCAGTAGAGACCATAAAGGATATGACCAAATCAGGGCTATATACTTATACACTACCAGCTGATGTCCACCTCACAGTCTAGGAATCTTTGAATCAGATCCTGGTGCTCTCTAACTCTGGATCTCATAAGAAAAAAAACCCTGATATTTTTACACAGTAACAAATACAAATACAAAACCACCACAATAGTAAACCCTAGTGTTTGCATAAGGCTGAGATTAGATGGTTTTATATTATACACGAAGGCGATCACAGTTGGCTCATGTTAATGGTTTCATTAACCTCATGAGGATGTTAACATCATTAGGAAAACAGAAGGAGAATACTTCAAACTCCTCCATTAGACCCAATTAGCAGAGCGCTGCAGCACAAAGTAGGTCCAAGTATGCCTGTCTGTGCTCACGGTTGCAGCTGCTATGATCCCCATTAGATTGTCACTTGCCAGAGTCATTAAAGCAACCTCATTTGTATTATGGAGACATCATTCCCAAAATAGATTGCTTTCAAGAAAGGAATATTGGCCCTAACTGGTTTGGCTCAATGGATAGCGCGTCGGCCTGCGAACTGAAGGGTCCCCGGTTTGATTCCGGTCAAGGGCATGTACCTTGGCTGTGGGCACATCCCCAGTAGGGGGAGTGCAGGAGGCAGCTGATCGATGTTTCTCTTTCATCGATGTTTCTAACTCTCTATCCCTCTCCCTTCCTCTCTGTAAAAAATCAATAAAAAAAATATTTTTTAAAAAAGAAAATATTGGTAAGTAATAATGATGACAAATCAACACAAGATGATAAAGTAAATACAAATGCAGACTGGATCCAACATTGATAGATGGAATGCAGGTGGTATATCTTAGTTGCAGTTGCTTTGAAATATTATGTTTCTTTCTTCATTTTTTACAACATCTACGAGATCCGCATTATTTTTATTTTTACTCTTGGTTTTTCTGGCTTGCTCTCACTTGCTGTCATGTGCCCCTGCAAAGTCCTCTGTGTTTCTCTGGTAGTTCTCAAAGGTGGCAGTGGTGTGGGAGCTCACATGTATTATGAACAGATACAATTGGTTTCCACGTGGCATGTGTAGCTTAATTCCCCTTCTGGTCTCATGTCCTCATAGGCAGGGATCAGTTCCTCCCACTGGCCATGGTTCCCTGTGCTCTGGAATGTGGCTGCTGCTTTTCACTGGCTATTCCTGTAGGTGCTCTCCAACTCTAGAGGTGTCACACTTGTGGTGCTTTATGTCCGTGTGTGTGTGTGTGTGTGTGTATGAAGGTTGTGCCTTTCCTTTTCTTAAAAAAATCACATTCTATTAGACAATCTCAGCACATACCAAGAGGCCCCTGGATTCTTTATGAACAGAGATATCATTTGGTACACCCTACCAATTCTCATCGTTCCAGATTGAGTTTAGATATCCTATTCTCCAGGGAGTCTTCTCAAAATCCCAGGTTGTGTGTGAGAAAATCCTCCACCCCTTTGGTCCCAAAGCACCCTGCTTATTGCCAAAGTGTAGTGAGTACCCCTTATTCACCTTTGTATCCCTAGCACTAGGACAGTCCTGTCCCATAGTGCGTGCTAAATCCATGTTCATGAAATGAACCTAATCTCCTCTTTGTTTTTTTTTTTTTAGAGATTGCTCCTGTTCCTGTCCCTTCCACCCCTTTAACTTGCTCTAATCATCTCTGTCTGCTGCCTGCCTTCTTAGATATATCACCTTGAATGCCTCTTTTTACCTAGGTCTCTGAATTACTGGTCTGGTTTTGAACGGAGCACCAATTTTTTTTTTTTTACATTCACCTTTTGATAAAGAGATCTTAAGCACATTGCCTTACTTACATAGTACTGGAAAACTCGAAGGGTCAGACCAAAACCCAGCCTGATGTAAGCCCCTCGATCGCTGCTGCCTTCATAATAATTAGAAGCAGAAAGTACACTAATAACCTCCCCATCATGTCAAATTCCATACCCTTCAGACTTATGTTCATGAAACCTAATGAGCATCTTCCACTAGCATTTATTGAGAAATATAGTAAGTACTGGCAGGTAATATCTGGTCCAAAATAGCAGCCCCCCTTCTCAACATGTGTTTGGTTACAGCCTCTTTTGCCTCTGGGATCACGCCACACAATATTGAAAACCTGTTCCCACCACTCGTGCTTTGTTAACGGTTCAGAAAGGGATCCGTCTGTTCTGACTCCCTGAGGTATATCTACTTTATTTCTCTTCAGGTCAGTATCCTGGTCTCCATCTATTGGAATTAGTGACATCAGCACATATTTCATTTTGTTTCTTTCTAGATGGTGAAGTAAATTCAAATTTTTGGAGTTTGATACCCAATCATGTGTGACCAAGACTTCATTGTCAATGATTGTATGAATTGGGAACCAGGCATAGACTTCTTCCAAGATTTATAACACCCCCACCCCCCATGTAGCTTATATTTATGTACGACTTCTTTTGTGAAGCTGAATCTCATATTTGTCAAAAAGTCTTGATGGTCCCCTCTGTTCAAGTCTAGGTCACCAGGATAGACAAGAAAAGTCACAAACAGGATCATTAGGATTTCATGAAGTTTTTCCTCCATCTAAAAAATCACCATTAAAAACATACGGATTCCTCCCTGAGGGGAAACTATTCTTGTAGAAGATGAAACAGAGATACTCTAGTTTCCCATGTAGATCATCACAGATTGCTAACTGTTCAGAGGGGCAAGTTTTTTTTTAATTAATTTTTTTCAATTATAGTTTATATTCAGTGTTGTACTCTATTAGTTTCAGATGTATAGCAAAGAGGTTAGAAAATAATATGCTTGACAGAGAGGTCGCCCCTGCTGCTTCAGGTACCCAGCAGGCCCCATTCATATTTATCACAATCTTACTGACTATAATTCCTATGCTGTAATCTCCATCTCTGTGGCTATTCTGTAACTACCAATTTGTAATGCTTAATCCCTTCACCTTTTTCACCCAGCCCCCTAACCCACCTCCCTCTGACAACTTTTAGTATTTCTTTGTATCTAGGAGTCTGTTTCTAGTTTGCTTTTTTATTTTGTTCATTAGATTCCACATGTAAGTGAAATCACATGGTATTTGTCTTTCTCTGTCTTATTTCACTTAGCATAATACCCTCTAGGTTCATCAATGCTGTCCCAAAAGGTAAGATTTCATTCCTTTATACAGCTGAGTAGTAGTCCACTATGTATAGGTACCACAGCGATTTTTATCTACTCACTTATTGATGGGCACTTGGGTTGCTTCCATATTTTTCTATTGTACATAATGCTGCAATGAACAGAGGGATGCAAATATCCTTTTGAATTAGTGTTTCAGGTTTCTTTGCTTTTATTTTCAGAAGTGGAATTGCTGGGTCATAAAGCAATTCCATTATTTATTTTTTGAGGAACCGCCACACTCTTTTCCATAGTGGTTGCACCAATCTGCATTCCGGAGGGATATGTTTTATGTGAGTAAAATTCAGCATTTGTTTAGGACTTTCTTGGTTTCCAATAGCATTTCTAAGACATAGAAAGCATGAAGAATCTTTGTTCCTTGAAGGACTCAATAAGTAAATCAATATCAGTAGATGTGAGTAGAAATTACAGCCAAGGGCCACTATAGGAGCCTGGGACACCTATCAGCCCCATGTAGTCCTGTCTGTCCTTGTTTTCCTGGTGTAACTAAACAGCAGACTTACTAACTCTGAATCTTTCTCACTTTTATTGTGTAGTTTTCCAACATGAAGGAAAAGAAGTTGGAGAGCTGCAGTTGGCTTTGTTCACTGGCATATTTGGTGGCCTGGAAGATGGTGAGTGCATAGTGTTGTCTTATCTTCAACCGAGTGCTGTAACCTTGGTGCCAGTTCTGGATGATCAATGCAGATCTCAGTGCATTCTCAGATTTCTTGTTTTTTGTTGAAGATGAAGCCCACGTTTTCTAGATTTTGTACATTCAAAAAAGCTTCAATTTCTTATTCCAAGATGGTTTGAAGAGTGCCTCCCTTATGCCTGGCTGGCGTGGCTCAGTGGTTGAGCATCCACCTACAAATCAGGAGCTCACAGTTTGATTCTGGTCAGGGCATATGCTATGGTTGCAGGCTCGATCCCCAAGAGGGGGTGTGCAGGAGGCAACTGATTAATGATTCTCTCTCATCATTGATGTTTCTATCTTTTTCTCCCTCTCCATTTTTCTCTGAAATCAATAATAATAAAAAAAAGAATGCCTCCCTTTATGCTGTCCCAACTTTTTGGGTGCTAAGAACATTTAACATGTTGTCTGGCCTCTTAAACATTTTTAAAAAGTGTATTGACACTGTATTGTTAACTATAGGCACGATATTGTAAAGCAGATCTCTAGAACTTATCTTGCATAACTGAAACTTTATACCCATTGAATATCTCAATTTTCCCCTCCTCTCAGCCCCTGACAACCACAGTTCTACTTCTATGAGATTGATTATTTTAGATACCTCATATCAGGGCAGTATATCTTTATAAGGGCATGTTTATATTTGATGAGAATCAATTTGTTGCAATTATTTGAACTTACATGACAAATTAATTTGTGTGTAACTAAAATCCAACAATTCGGAGCCCATCATTGTCTGTTTCCATTATTTAAGTCCCATATGGTCAAAGTCATAGTTATTTTAACATAGTTTTGAGCAATGTTCATTAAAGAACTAATTCTTGGTTGAGTACATGCTGAGTATTAGATTATTTATATCAATATTTTCATGAGATAATATTGTTTATAGATAGAGAAATGAGGTTCAGAGAGATTAAATAATGTGTTGAAGGTCACACAGCTACCAAGTGTATCAGCTGGAACTCATACCCAGGCTAGCTCACTCCAAGGCAAGAACCAAAGCTCTTACCACCCAAATCTATGTTGCTGGAAGTTTGAGTTATTGGCATAGAAGGCTCTTAATTACATGTGCAGAAAATAAACTGGCAGACATTAGGCAGGTGTGGCCATAAACACTGCTTTGTTTCAGTGGATTTAATTGTCTTCTGCTATGGCTTGATTGGCTATGAACACACTGATAGAAAGTAATCAAGGAGCTGAATGCTTCATAGGGTCTCTACCAGGCCAGCAGAGAAGTGAATGTGTCCTTTGTTTTTAATAGGCCAAATATTTCTCTCTTGTTCCCTAGGAGGCAATTGGAAGAGACATGCTGATAGCTTCCCTTGGGGCATTAACCGGAATAAATTAGTGAAGTGAAGCTTAGCTTGGTCATTGTATTCCCAGTTCACAAAAAAACAGGAAATGAATGGTAGTGGGAACAGACATATTTTCGAATTCATCAAACCTTACAAATTGTATTATTGCAATATATTAATTATAGTAATTACTTCATGGGCCTAGTAATATAAAAGTATCACTTCAGATAAATTCCCATTTTTCTGCTGTGGTTCTTTTAAGGCAAGTCTTTTCTACTATAATGAATATATTAATAACCAACATGGACCCCTCCCCTTGCCTAGATTACTGATTCCTCAGTGACAGAGTTCCATGATCTACGTTTAGTTTGTGCCTTATAGGTGATAAGCGCAGCTTCCCTGTCTGTGGGGCATGGATGACCTCTATGAAAGTGAAGTGTGCCCACCCTTGTGAACCCTGGCCATATGTTTTGAGTGTCTTATAATCATGACGTAATTTTCAAGACATCATTTGAGGAGTCAAAGAAAGAAATAATAACTATCCCATATGCTCTTTTAACATTTTTCCCCCCTGAGATAAAGTAAGAGAGGTTGAAAATATCTTAAATCAGAAAAGAAACTTATGGGCAATAGGAATCCCTGGTTTGGGGATACTTCCATTCTGGGGGTTTAGAGTTGTTTCATGGAGGATCAAAGTGCAACTTTACGTAAACTTCTAAGGTTCCATGTAAACAGAGACCTGAAAAGAGAAACAAGACAGGCTTTTAGTGTTTCAGTGCACTGTGTTTTTCTCATAATCCACTAAATTATGAATTTAATGAAGTTTTTCAGATACCTAGGAAATCAAATGAGAGTTGTGTATTTTCAGTTGAATTATGAAGCTTCACTATTGACATGTACAATATTTAATTTATTGCTGCTTACACAGTTATGGACAATCAGTGTAAATGAGCAATGAATTTGGCTGCATTTTCAAAGCAATAGCCTCACCTGGGAATATGAACAATAAATGGATGTGGCAGCTCTCCAAAGGGAAGAAACTTTTTTCATGGATATCCCATTTGATATCATAACTATATATAACTATTTAGTTGAGCAACAATATGTTTTTATCTTCAGAGCTGTCATTATCTTCCTGGCCTGTGCTAGAATCTGTGGTTTCTGAAATAAATAAAATAGTCCTTTGATTTTAAAAAAAGCCCATAGTCCTTTATTGTGTGTACCCTGAGAAAGAAGATACCTACTATGAAGTGCTTCTGGTGGCTAATTGGGTTCAAATTTAAAAAGCAGAACCCAGCAGTCATTTCTATATAGGGGCATCTCATGTAAACTGTACTGCACAGAAGAATCTGTACTGAACTGCCTGCCTGTACTGTGTTCCTGCCTTCTGAGCCAGCCCTTATAAAGGAGTTCCTGGAATCCTATTTTAACTAAGAGAACTGAGGCTTTCCCCATCCAATTGGAACTGCACAACTTCAACCAATCAGAGTAACTCCATTCTGACCAATCAGGACAGTGCCTTTTAAAGCAATCACACTGTATATTTGGAGTCCTCATTTGCATGAGGACAGACCAATCAGGAGTCAGGGGTAGGGACATTTTTTCCATATAAACCAGCTCCCCGCTGGCTTGGGGAGCACACTTTTCCTTTCCACTGAAGATTTAAGACTATGTTTTCCTGACTGAGTTGAAACACCAAAGATGTCTTGCCAGTGCATAATGAAACAGACCAGCCCAGACCAGCACAGTGCCAAGCAGACCAGCATGGAGCAGGGCCTGGCCTCAAGGCCCTCTAGCCCAGGGCCACCTCCATAGCTAAGCTGTTTTTACAGTCTGCGCTGAATAAAGTTTCCTTCTTCACCACACCATACGTTGAGGATTCTTGTTGGTGCTGAATTGTTGCCTACAACCATTGGTTGAGGATTAGAAGGTTGAACTATTTATCTTTAGTAAGTTGAATTGTGTCTTATACCTATTATATCCAATGAATTAAGGTTCTGAATGATAAATTATTTTGTAAAGAAAATATTATTTTTGTAAAAATAAGTTACTACGTATTGATCTTTTTGTATTCTTTTTCTTAATGTGGGGGCCTATCTCAACATATCTGCCTCTTAAAACAGGTGTTTCAGATAATAAGATGGGGGGACTTTAGGCTTTGTGAGCCTCCTGTCTTCTGGCTACTTATTTCCCACTTCTCCTCCCCCTCTCAATCCTCCACTTTAGGGCTGCTTCCCTTACTGGTTCTCACAGGGCTTGTTCTCACCTTCCTTAATAATTTGATCAGTATGTCTCTTTCACCCAGAATTTATCTACTCTGATAATACAATCATTCATTGATTTTTAGGGTTTAGTCCAACTTCTTCCTTCTTAAAGCTTGCCATAACCTTATCCAGAACTTCCTTTTATTCATTGAATTCTGGGAATAATGCCAGACCAATTAGCACTTTGTCAGTTTCTAGTGTTATAATAATATTAATGACAAAAAAACAAGAACAACTTCGATTAAGTGCTTAGTGGGTTCCAGTGTTACAACCACCTAACACACAGGCACTATTATTATCTCCATTTTATAGATGAGAACATTAAAGCCCAGTGGACTTTAGTAACTGAATCATGGCCACAGAGCTGGATAGTGGTGGGGCTAGGAGTCAAACCCAGACTATTGGACTCCCAAGCCTGAGCTCCTGTTCCCTGGTGTTTCTCGGTGTGTCCTTCTGGCCCAGTGCATTAGTTAGAGTCTCCTATGTGGGTGCTGTTAAAAAATGCAGGTTGCTGAAACCACCCCAGATCTACTGTCGTGGCATCCTTGAGTCTAGATGTGGAGCCTGGGAATCTGCATCCTCAACATGCTTTCCAAGTGATTCTTATAAACTGTATTTGGAGAACTATTGCACACACTTGGCTGACTTTTCATTTTTATATTCACCTCTCTAATCAGACTGCAAACATTTTGAGGTCAGGGATTGTTATCAACTACATTCAGAATCCTAAAATTCCCAAAGTGTGCAATAGACATTTAGACATTTACTACCTGCCTACTCAATACTTGCATTTTTGATGTAGGCAGCAAAATTAAATCTATTCATTAACAATGGGAAAGATTCAATATGATGGCGCTTCCAATCAAAGCATCTGGTAATAATGGAAGGCCCCACAGAGTTAGAACCCAGAGTTAGGACACAGTCTCATGAATACTCTAGGTTCTGACTGACACTCACTGCATCTTAATTTCCTGCTTCAGTTTGCCTGCCTTTAAAATTGAGGAGCTTTTAATAATAAAGGAATAGAGATATTGGTCAGAGTTAATTATAACTAGAATATAGAATTTTAAAAGTGATAAGACTAACATACCACCTAGAAATTTAAGATAAATGAAATTAGCTCATTATTGGAGTGAGATCATACAGGGTCCAGAAAAGCACTCTTACAATCCATTGTAACAAAACTTCCATATTAATTCAATTTAATAGATATTAAGGGGCCACACCAAACTGTCCTATATATTCTGAGGGTCTTGGCAATTGTTGGACAAGCCACTAGAAGTTTGTCATTGTTGTGTAGTGACAAGGTCTTCTTGCCCACACCATCCAGTCCGTTATTTAGATACCTTCCAATTCAGTCTCATCGTTTTAGAGATAAACTATGTAATCTCCCAAGGTCAAGCCAGATTTTAAATCCAGATCTTATTCCAGATTCAGTGTTCTCCCACTACTGCATACTGCTTCCTTTGCAACATGTCACTGAACATAGGAGCAAGAGAATAGCCTAGGTAACATGCAAATAAGGCCAATAACAGAAAGGAGACTTATTTGATTCCTCATTTGTTTTTGCTAACCAATCCCTTATGTGGTATCAGCTCCCAAAGGACTATGATTATTGAATTAGTTATTTAAATTTTATCCATTTACACTCAAAATGATGAAGTACGACCCTTTATTTTTAACCCCTTCCCTGGCAGAAACGTGTATACTCGTTTTCACAAAATGTTCTTTTTCAGTCGTCGACGAGTATACTAAGAAAATATGGTAAAAAAATATGGTTTATAGGAAGACGAGTTACAAACTGTTTTCATAACCAGCATCAAAAATACTATATAGAACCAAAATAAAAAAATTAGTCTGAAAAAGAAACGTTTTTAACAAAAAAATTGTTGGGGAAGGGTTAATCTGAATGCTAAGGATATCACTAGGCACTTGTTACCATTAAACTTGAACAATTGGCTAATGTCCAATTAATAATTTAAACCTTGTGGAGTCCTGTGGGTTATTCTCCTACCTAAATGTGTTGCTAATTCTAATCAAAAGTTTGTATAAGGAATAGTATTGGAAACAACAAATGGAAAATGTGAACATCATCCACGTACTCTGTTGAGGATGGAAAATGCCTAATGTTTATTTAGAGATTCAATGAACTGAGGATAGACTATGCTACCTTTGTCTTTTTGGATGTCTTTTGTTAAGGTTTTGCCGTGACATATCTGTCTGTTACCTGCCTGTAAATGTTTATAGATATGTCCATAGAAATTTATTTATTATATTTAGATATTCAGTTAGATATTCCTGACAGGGAAGTTTAAACATTATAAAAATATATAATTAAGTAGTTTCTTACGGATCTTTGTATTCCAAAAAGCTTCTCTTCTCTTAGAGAAATCTTAGGATGAGTTAGCCAGTGTACACGCATTGCTGAAGCCCATCCAAATGGAAGATGAATTCGGCAGCCTCATTCCTTTAATGGCCTCCTGCCTGAAATAAAACTGGTGAGCAAACAGTACTTATCGTAGTGATGTTACCCTTTCATATCACAGAGTGACCGCGTAGTGTCATAAACAGAGTCCAAAAGTGCTGACTTTTAAAGGCAGTTGATTTTTTTTACTTGCTACTGTTTTATAGCTTTGCATAAAATGCTAATGCCACGACATTTGTAGAACTATTAAATCATTTTAACGAAAGAGTAACAGTTATATAACTAATTCATTGGAGTGTATTTCCCTTGCAGAATTCTTTAGTAGTTGATTGTAATGGGAAGGAGGTGTGTGTGTGTGTGTTTTTTTTTAGCTCCATAATTTTGTTCTCACATGCAACCAAATCCCATTATTTTAGTGTAGTTTGTCCCTAAGTCTAATGGAGCCAAATCTATTGACAATTTGTTGTCCCAAATCTGGGTTCATTTGCCTCATGGCCCCCACTTAATTTGATCTATAATCTAGGCAAACCAAGCCTGCTTTTATTGAGAAATATGGCGTTCTGCTTCCCTTTTAAAGGTTTAGGGGTAAATATATAGTCGTGCATTTTCATTTACTGAAAAATGAGCTCAATTGCCATAACACTTAATCAAGGAAAATATTTGGGCTTTAACAATTATCTTGTGATCACATAAAAAGACAGCTGGGATTGATTCTTATCCTGGGGCTCCATTCAGCATATGCTGTCAGACCAGGGCCTCTGTAAGAGGAAATGGCTGAAAATTCTTGGAGACATTAAGCACTGTGAACAGAGAATCAGATCTGCACTCCCAAATAGATCACCACTGTACAAACTGCAGCTTTCTCCTGGAGGAGAAATGATTCTTGTCTCTATCTGTGTTCTCTCTGTCTTTCCAGACAAAAGTCCCGTCCCCATTTATAAATAATTCTTGAACAGAAATTTTCTTTTAGAAAATTGCATTTTCCGATACCCTCAAATGCTTGAGAATCGCAGAGAATTAGCTTCATTGTCAACATATTTTTTACCCCTCATAAACACATATATTTTCTTTGACATGTGGGTGCCTGAATTTACTTTGCTTATCCTGCCTATAATTTTTTTTTTTTTACTTTTCATCACTTGATTTTCTTTTGAACCAGCTAATATTATTCTACTATAAGTTAAAAGGTTTTTCTGCTGAAATATTCAGTCATTCAGATTATATATATATATATAAATATTCAGTCATTCAGATTATATATATATATATAAATATTCAGTCATTCAGATTATATTCAGTCATCCAGGCTTTTTTTGAGCATAATTGTAAAATATTGCAGAGAGATGCAGAAATTAGAATGTATTTCCTCAGGATGAACTAATTCTTTATTAAACCCAATATCTGGAACAACATTGCTTTTCTGCATTTTATCTAGTTTTGATTAATCATTTTGGAACAGAATTTTCTTCTAAAATAATTTCCATACATATCACTCCTAAGATACAACAGTGAAATTGATGTCCTTTTAATTCCCTGATGTTCAATAGTTTACTATTCACACAGTGTTACTGATTAGATAAAACACATCTGTGCAGGTTCTTATTGGCAGCCTAGTTTACTGTATTCCATCATTTACAATGAAAGGGCTAGAGTTTCTGTTTGTATTTATGTTCAAAATTTAATGGATATTTTTTTCAGATAGTTCATCAGAATGCAAATTTTGTCTGTTAAAATGTCACATTTCTTGTGGTTACTGTTTTACTCATTTTTTATAAACTGTAGTAAAAGTAAATTGAAAATCACTGACATTTAATTCTGTGTAAGATTAGCTATTCATTAAACTTTAGGGATCTGATACTACTAAGAACAACCAACAATTGTACAGTAATTGCAAGTTTGTAAAACATTTTCACCAGTATTTGGCCCTCACAACATTCCTGTAAGGTACATTTGTAGTCCAAGTTTTACTATTGAGAATACTGAGGTTTCTACTAATAAACTAGATGTTTGGTTCCTGCCCCCTCCCCCCCCCGCTTTATTGAGATGTAATGAACAATAAAGATTTAAATAAAAAAAAAATAAAAACAAACAACAAAATAAAAAAAAAATAAATAAAGTGCATAGCGTGATGCTTTGTGAAATGATTACCACAGTCAGGTTAATTAATATGGATGTTAGCTTCTGACCAGTGTCCTAGATGTCATTTACTATATGTTGCTGAATGAGCTGAAAAATTACATCTAAATTGTTTGTTAGCAGGAAATAAGGATGAATATAAATACCTCATTTTCATGGGATATTGTGGCCACAACAGGACTGGTGCGTTTCCGGAAAGTTGTCATTCAGGTCTGTTGCGTAATATTATTGCTGGGTAGACTTGGTTGTCATGAACTTACTAGTAGATGTATTTTATTTTTTATGTATTTAGGTAAATAGATTAAAAATATTTTTAATTTTTTTAGTATATATCTTTTATTGATTTTAGAGAGGAAGGGAGAGAGAGAGAGAGAGAAAGAGATAGAGACATCAATGATGAGAGAGGATCATTGATCGGCTGCCTCCTGCATGCCCCACAGTGGAAGCAAGCCTGTAGAATGTGCCCTGACCAGGATCGAACCTCCTGGATCATAGATTGTCACTTCAACCACTGAGGCATGCCAGTTGGGTTAAATTGACTTTTTAATTTAAGAATAGTTGGTCTACAATCTTATATTGGTTATATTAGTTTCAGGTATACGCTGTAAGTATTGGACTATTTTATACCTTACAATGTGATAACCCCACTAATGAGATGCATTTTAGATGGTGCCTGTGCCATTGCCAGTTTAGCATCAGCCCATGAAAAGGCCAGGATTCTATCAGTAAGGTGTAAGGTAAGCAAGTGTTTTTGATGGAAGAGTGTTAAAGGACTACAGATGCAAAGACTAGCAAGGACCTCACAGACCATTATCATTTCCTCGTTCTTTCAAACAGCCTTAACTAGAGAGAGTAGCTGGCTGTCATGGGTGTATTGGAGTGCAGATAAACTTCTTACTTTTTACTACTTCTCCCTTAAGCATGATCTATCCCTCTCTCCATCACCTATTTCAAATATGGGAATCGTTCTCGGAAATAGCCATTTGGCTGAAATATCTGCATAATTACTTTCGTAGTCATGACACATTTTTTCATGTGTAAACAAATTTAGTGTTTTCTAGGCTGTCTCTTCCTCTTTTCCTTCTAGACATTTTTCCTGGGTAATTTTGTGCATTCCCAAGTATTCAGATATTACTAATATGCTGGATTCTTGATTCTGTAGCACATCATTCTGATGTTCCAGGCTTTTTGTTTTTCAAATTTAAATCCAATTCATAATCTTGTCCCCAGAATCTTATTTCTTTGTCTTCATTAATGAATGGCACTCCTATCTCATCAGATGCATAAGTTAGGAACCTCAGTGTTTCTCTTCTTATATGTAAAATAGGTTATTAATGTATTGATTCTACCCCTCAAAGACTACTGATGCTGCCTTTTTCTCTCCATCTCTGTGACCACAGCCCAGCTTTAGCCTCTCATCATCTCTTGCAGGGATCATTGTAACTGACCTTTGATGGCTCTGGTCTCTGTGCTATGGTTCTCTCTTTTCAATTCATCCTCTGCGCTCTTACCACTGATTTTACAAAGCTATGCCTTTCTGCTAGATTAAAATTTCTGAATGGTTTCCCTTAAGGTCAAGTTCAGTTCCATAAGAGTTATAGTCAAAGACCTTCACAATCTGATTACAGTTTAACAACAACAAAATATATATGTATGTACATGTATGTTTATATATGCAAACATGAGTATACACACATGTGTATGTGTATATATGTGCACTCTAGCTTATTTTTGCTATTTCCTACCATGCTGCCTATGTGCTAATCCCACTAGACCAGTGGTTGGCAAACTCATTAGTCAACAGAGCCAAATATCAATAGTACAACGATTGAAATTTCTTTTGAGAGCCAATTTTTTAAACTTAAACTCTATAGGTAGGTACATTGTTATTAACTTAATTAGGGTACTTCTAGGCTGGCCTTTGCTAAAAACGTCCTCAATCGGAGGGGTTGACGTTCGCTGAGGTCGACCCCTTCCAACTCTCCCATCCACACTCGTCTTGTATACTTGTTTCGTCTATCTCCTTTCCGAAAACCGACTTCTGCGCATGGACCACGAAGTTTCAATTGCGCTGTACGTGTGCGCCCACACATGGTATTTTTTTGTGGAAGAGCCACATTCAAGGGGCCAAAGAGCTGCGTGTGGCTCGCGAGCCGCGGTTTTCCCACCA
>NW_006286678.1:1079535-1079928 GCF_000327345.1 Myotis davidii | reverse complement strand
GGGCACTGGACTGCTGCCATCTGTACCTGCCATCTCTCTTGGCTATTCGCCAAGCAGTCCAGTATTCTGTGCTTCTGTGGTCATCTGAAGTGTTTTACCTTGATCCTCCTTGTTCTGACCAGTGACCTCTAGCTCAGAATCTTGGAGCCAGACTGATAATTTGTTACTTTTGAAGGGAGATAGTCTAAGGTACTTATAATTAGAATATAGTGTGGTTTTTTTGGTGCTAAAAATAGAGAATATGGCTGAGAAAATGAGACTCTGTACAGGTAATTTTGACAGAGAGAAAAAATAGGGGGGGTTGAATAGTATCCTCTCAAAAGTTGTGCCCACCTGCAACCTCAGAATGTGGCCTTGTTTGCAGATAGGGTCTTTGCAGATGTAAACTAGTTG
>NW_006286678.1:1069403-1079030 GCF_000327345.1 Myotis davidii | reverse complement strand
TTGGGAGTAGGTCTGATCATTTAAATACATAATAAAAGCTCCATGTATCTCTTTATGTATACTATTACAGTTTCCAGGATCTAGCACCTGACAGTTGTTATTGGAGAAAATAAAAATTTAATTGGAATATTTCATTTCATAGAAAAATTCAAATTTAACTGCATACGTTTATAGTATACAATTTATTATTGAAGTATTATTTAAGGTGGGACAGTGTCCTACCTATACATTGGTAGGATTAAGCATTCAAAGATTTGCAGTGAAATAACATGACTTGGGTAGACATGGTTTGGGTATACTAGTTATCCAGAAATGCTGGCTGTCAGGGAGGGAGTGGGGTCTTTTCACCAGGCATAGGGTAGGGGTTGGTGAAAACTTGCCCTAGTGATAGAGGCTTGACTTGGAGCAAGAACACAATGGTCTCAAATTTATTCTGAAAGGAAAAAGGTGGGTATAGCTCCAGGTAATCCAAAATCAATGCAGGGTGATCATTGTTTTGAGATATCTTTCCATATCCATATGGAGAATGTGGAGAAAATTCAGATTCTAGGGAAAGGGGCTGGAAAGATCTAGAATCCAGGAGGCAGTATGGTGCAATGGAATAAGTACCCCCTGTTACCTTGTCTATAAGATGGCAATAGCACTCACCTGAGGTATTGTTGAAGGTTAGAGGAATAATATGAGAGGTAATGTGTTAAATATATGAAGAACTTAGTATAGGGCCTTACTATTAGTAGATGTTCTCAGTAGATCATTCACTATCCATAACTCCTAGCTATATCCAAGTATTTTTATGGGCCTGGAAATCTAAAGTCACCTTCATATAATAGGACTCTAGCCAAAAATAATGGAAATGTGGGCAGAGGTCCAGTCCTAGAAGAGGCGCTGCAGCCACAGGAAGGGTAATAAGTCAAATGAATGGGGCAAAGGTGGGTGGGCTGCAGCTGCCTGGTGCTGTCACAAAGCACTGATTTCTGTTCCGGGCTAGCAAAATGAGGGGATTAGAAAATATTTGATCATAAAAAGACAGTTTATATGATTTATTGATGCCAAATGTGCATAAGAGATGATCTTAAAAACAATAGTATAAAATGTCCAAGTCATTCTCTGGGGTTATAATAATGTTGTCTTGTCCTTTTCACCAAGAATGCTAAAGCATTTTTTTTCCTGTTTAATGCTGTAATAACAATTGTTGTTATTACTGACCTCATATCCCATTAACTTCTATGTGAAACAGGATGCTATGCAAATCTCTAGTGGCCAGACTAAACTCAAGGAAGACACTTAAAATCACGTGCCAACCAAAGAATGCCTTCCTTTATTACCCTGCCAGGGTGCTATATGACATGAGAAAAACAACCATGATGGGGTGATCTCTGGGGAAGATACTAAGAGGAATAAGCACCGAGGTGAATGGGGTACTTCCCTATGCTGTGGATGCAGCTTCCATGGGGATTATCAGTTGTCAGTAGAAATGTGATTTCAGATCATAATTCATTCATGGTAATGCCCCCTATTGCTGTACATGGCTGATTTCCCCCAAATAAATGAAAGCAGGGGTTAAGAAATCTAGGGTCACTTATTTGTAAATCACACATTGGAGATTCTGTTGAAAACTTTATTAGAAAAAGGCTACATGTGAAACATGAGTGAGGTTTGGCAAGTTCCTATTCGTTTATTCTGCAAGGTATAATCAGGTGACGGAAACACTCAGGCAAAACAACAGTTTTCATTTAGCAACTGTTTGTGTAAGCTGCTGCGTTTTCTTATGGTCCAAGAGCTAATGGTGTTTACATTTTTATATGGTTGAAGAAAACCGGAAAGAAGAGTATTTTGTTGCATCTAAAAGTTATATAAAATGCAAATTTCAGTGCCTGTAAATAAAGTTCTATTGCAACACAATCACATTAATTATTTTCATATTGTCTGTGTGCTTCAGTGACAGAGCTGAATAGTTGCAACAGAGACCCTACGGCCCATAAAGCCTAAAATATTTACTGTCTGGCCCTTTATAGAATCAGTTTGCTGAGACCTAATCTTGACTTTCAGTAGAGCTAAAATAACATGACAAATCATGACTATTTTACTCTCTCTTATGTATGAAAAATTTAGGTCCTTAGAGGTTGAAGCACATTGAATGAGAAGGATTGACAAGTCCCTGCATTTATCATTTGAGAAAACGTGAAATTATAGTATCTGACACATAGTAGGTCTTTTACTTATTTTTTTAAAAATATATTTTATTGATTTTTTACAGAGAGGAAGGGAGAGAGATAGAGAGTTAGAAACATCGATGAGAGAGAAACATCAATCAGCTGCCTCTTGCACATCTCCTACTGGGGATGTGCCCGCAACCCAGGTACATGCCCTTGACCGGAATTGAACCTGGGACCTTTCAGTCCTCAGGCTGACACTCTATCCACTGAGCCAAACCGGTTTCGGCGTCTTTTACTTATTTATTAGATGAATGAATGAAATGACTATGACCTGAGGCGGAAAACATATGTATGCTAAATACTTAAATATGGTTTTTGGTAATAGGAAAGGCTGTGACCATGATAGAAAATAGGTCATAATATATATATTAGCAGTATATCATATGATACGCTGTTTATCTAAGATGATGATAATATGCTAATACTATTTCCTCCTCGGAATCTTACGGAAACCAACACTATATGTAATAGCCCTATTAAATAATGGTAGTGTTATTAATATTAAAAAAGAATAAAGGATCAAGTTCATTTGTTTTGGCAAGTGACACATATATTCTTAAGCTAGAGGGCAATTAATCTTTCCCCCCAAACCTACTGTATCAATAAGGAATAAGTTCTGCTGCAACTACTAGGCAGCCTAGTTAACAGAGGCCTAAACAAACAGGTGCTTACTTGTTTATTTGTCTTTCTAACTCAACTATGCCATTGGGGACCTAAACCTTTTCTATTTATCCCTCTATTGTCCTTGGTATGCTGACTTGTAATTGCATGGCTGCACTACAGCTGCTGCAGGTCCAGACATAACACCTGTGTTTAGAGAAGGAAGACAGTGCTGTGGAATGGGTTGGGATGGGTCATGGGGGATGTATAAACCTCATCAGGTTAAGCAGAAGTTTCCAGTGGCTGCTGAATGATTTCTGTTTATGACCCAGTTTATGAATCAGTGGCTCAGTGCACAGATTCGTGCACATTGAAAGGAAATTAATCAGAAGAAAGATTTCTGTGGTAATTACATTACTGCAAAAAATTACATGTCAAAATAGTATATATAATATAGTATTATAAAATTAAACTACAAAATATTTTAATATTGCTATTTGCCCATTCTCTAATAGAAGTGTTAGAGATGAAAGAAAATTAGTAAAATGTATATGAAAATAATACATAAAAACAACAAAGACATTTTATATTAAAACATGATATAAAAACAACATTGATAAAAACAATGATTGATAAGTCTATATAATAAAAAATCAGTGGTTGTAACGCCATAATGACCAAAAACTGGTCACCAGGAGGCTGTGTGCACAGCAAGGTGCATGCGGGTGGGCGGGGACTTGACTCTGGGTCTCGTGGCATGTCAGGACTTGGGGGAGTCCTGTGGTGCCAGTGGGACTTGGTAGTCCCAGGTCTCGTGTGATTTCCTGTGGGTCTGGGTCACTAGTTGATTAATAAATAAACAATAACAACATGATATAACAACAACAAAGGACCCATAGTTGGTCTTCAGATACACTCTGGCATCGTATGCGATTGGTGCCAGCAGGAGCTTTATATATATCCTACCTGTGTGAGTCAACGTTTATTTTTAAACTAGAGGCCCAGTGCATAAATTCGTGCATGGGTGGGGTCCAGCTGGCCTGCCCTGATAGGGGTGCTGATCAGGTCGGGTTGGCCAGGGGAAGGGGCTGTGGGCAGTTGGCTGGCAGGCCCAGCCTCCGATCAGGGTGGGGGGGCCCAATCGGGGGTGGGGCTGGCTGGGGACAGGGGCCGCGGGCAGTTGGACTTCCAGTCAAGGGGACAGTTTGCATAGTAGCCTTTTATTATATAGGATTGCCAGTGCGCATCATATATACCGGCCGGTTGGTTGGTTGGATGGTTGGACAGTGTATGGTCAGTCACTTAGCCTTTTATATATTTAGAAGATAGCTAGAATTGTCATATGTTCATTTTTAACTTCAAGAATAGGGTGGAGAAAGACAAATATCACATGATCTCACTTATTTGTGGAATCTAATGAACAAAATGAATTGACCAACAAAATAAGACCTGAAGCATGGAGGCATGGAACAGACTGACATACCTCAATGTGGGGTTGGGGAGACGAGAAGATATAAACCAAAGAATTTATATGCATAGTCCATGGACACAGGCAATAGGATAGTGAAAACCTAGGGTGGGTGGAGATAAGATCACATGACACCCCCCCTACACCCCCCTCACACACACACACATATATACACACATACATATATACACACACACACACGTGTATACACACACACACACACACACACACACTCACACACACTGATTGGCCAGATTATCATGACCACCAGACATTTGTATGCAAATAAGCCGTACACTGCATCATATGCAATATGGAAGCCGAAGGCCTGTTTGAACACCTTTGCTGTCTGCAGTTACCAAGATAAAATGTCTCCACACAGGAACACAAGGATCAGATAGTTGAGCATTGGAAAAAAGTCATGTGGTCCAATGAATCACGTTTCCAGTTGCATCATGCAGATGGCAGAGTGAGAATTTGGTGGAAACAGCATGAAAGCATGCACCGCACATGCATGAGTACAACCCTTCAAGCTGGTGGGGGCAGTGTTATGGTTTGGGGCATGTTTTCCTGGCATGATTTGGGGCCTTTAATTCGTGTGGAACAACGTCTGAATAGCACAACATACCTAAGTATCATTGCTGATCAGGTTCATCCTATCATGTTGACGGCGTATCCCAATGGAGATGGCTTCTTCCAACAAGACAATGCGCCATGCCACGGTGCTCATATTGTGCAGGAGTGGTTTCAAGAACATGAGGGAGACTTTACTTTGCTTAGGTAGCTGGAAATATATTCAAACTTTAATGAAGACAGGTAGGTAGAAGAAGGATGACAGGCAGGCGTGGGTTTTGGAAGTATTTGCCACACCCACCAATAAATGTAAGTAACCACTGTAGACATAAGTGCTCTAGCTTTTTGTTTGTTTAAGTACACTTTTAAAAGACATAAATGTTCTTAAGGGCCAAAGCCAAAATGGGCAATGAACAAAGCAAGATTCAGAAGCACCTGCTGACTTAGATACAAGTGATAGCTATTTTAGAGAATATGTCCATGTTCATTTCCAAATTATCCCAAAACATATTTTCTAAACCATACAAGCATAGTTAATAGTTACACATATTTGGAGAGGAAAGGGGCATTGCATCATCTTTGTGACTTTTGCAAAGCGATTAAACATTTTTGTGCAGAAACATTTCACATGAAACTGGGACTGGCTGTGAAATGTTCATCTGTTTCCATTTTAATTCTCATTTTATGATCAAAATGCAAATCAGAATGTTGGAGTAAGTAGGAGGGCCTTCATGGACCGTTTAGTCCAAAGTCCTAATCTGTGATTCAAAGCGGGAGTCCCTGTGCCAGCCCTATGGGAAGGTATCTGTGTCTTCTCCAGGACGAGAGGACGGAGCTGTCTGTTGCCTCAGTGACTTCCCTGTGTTGATGTACAATATACAGGTCAGCACTTGCCCTTTCCAGAGATAATCTTTGCATGTATAGCAGATGGAAATTTAGGGAGTGCCAGATAGTCTTTCTGCTCTCATTGCTTCTGTCTATTGGAATGGTGAGTGATTTAATTGTGCCCAGATGCAGGTCCTACTGCTGGTCTAGAATCAGTTTTGACAGGAGGAGTCTTTCTGTGTTACCTATAATCTGATTCACAGGAAATCACAGATGCTGAAGTTTAAGGGAGCATCCAGTTCACTCTCATTTTTTTGAATACTAATAAAAAAAACGGCACCCAAGGTTTGGGCAATACGCTAAGGTCACACATATATTTAGTGCTAAAATAAAAATTTGCTTCTGATTTCTAACCCAATACTCTGCTCATTATATCATGCTACAGAGACTATTATTTGAGGTTGTACATAGAAGCAAAGGGTAAAACCAAACCAAACCAAACCAAAAAAGATCATAAGATCTGAGACCAAGATGAAAACCTATGTTTTTGTCTTGGACCTGATCTTTTAAAAACAGCTTTATTGAGGTGTCCTTGATATACAACAAACTGTACATATTTCAAGTGTACAATTTAATAGTGTTTGACATACACAAACACACACTTACACCCAGATATCTGTGTATAAATACAATGTGAAGCAATAGCCAGAATCAAGATAATGAGCATGTCCATCACCCTCAAGTGTTTCTGAGGGCACCTTTGTAATTTCTCTCCCCCTCTTTTTAAAATACAGTGTCTTTTATTTCTGGCTACTTTTATTTTTTATTTTATTTTATTTATTTTTATTATTATTAGTTAAGGTATTACAAATGTGTCCTCATTATTTTTTTTTTATTGCTTAAAGTATTACAAAGAGTATTACATAGGACTCCTTTTTTTTCCTCCCCTTGACATTCCCCCGGGCTCCCCTACCCCCCAGTGCCTTATGTCCATTGGTTATGCTTATATGCATGCATACAAGTCCTTCTGTTGATCACTTACCCCCTTCCCGCTCCCTAACCCTCCCCAGCCTTCCCGCTGTAGTTTGACAGTCTGTTCGATGCTGCTCTGCCTCTGTATCTATTTTTGCTCATCAGTTTATAATGGTCTTTATTATCCATAAATGAGTGAGATCATGTGGTATTTTTCTTTCATTGACTGGCTTATTTCACTTAGCATATCTGGCTACTTTTATAATTTATCTTCTCCTCTAATGATTATTTTATTTTTCCAATTTGATGTGCCTTGGTGTAATTTTCTTCTCAATTCTTTTATTTGAGTTCATTGAGTTTCTTTGATCTGTGGGTTGATAGTTTTTAACCAACTTGGAAAAATTTCAGCTGTAATTTTTCAAATATTTTTGTCCTCTTTTTATTTTTCCTCTTTTTCAGGACCCTGGAATCACATATATAAGCCATTTGAATTTGTCCCACAGCTCACTGATGCTATGCTATTAAAATATTATTTTTTCTCTTTGTTTTTCTTTTTGGGTATTGCTATGTTTTCAAATTCAGTAATCTTTTATTCTGCCGTTGCTTTTCTCCTATTAATACCATCAATGTATTTTAATTTTATGCATTGTAGTTATAATCTTTAGAAAATCAATTTGGCTCTTTTAAATATCTTCTCTGTCTCTACTTAAGATTGTGAAATCATGGATCACAGTTATAACTCTTTTTAATGCCTTGTTTACTAATGCCAGCATTTGTGTCAGTTCTAATAGAATTTTCTCCGCACTATAGATGATAGTTTTCCTGTTTTTTGTTGTTGTTTTTGTAGGCATGGTAATCTTTAATTGGATTCCAGACATTGTGAATTTTATTTTGCAGATTCTAATATAATTTGTGGAGGTATACCAACTAAAGAAGCAGTGTACTACTATCAAAACAAATGTCATTTACATGCAGAATTTAGTAATGTAGATTCATTCATCAAGTATATGTGTAATTTGCACATTATGGTGATTTGAAAAAAGAATTAGCATATATTTTTCACTTAGTTGCCATCAAACATAATGAACTCTAAAATGTATAAAACTATGGATAATTACATTGTCAAAATGTGGTTTAGAGTTAAAGTTTTGCATAGGAACATCGTCTGATGGTGCAGCTACAATGACACAACTATTCTTCAGTAGTTACTTAGATTCTATTAATTTGTTATATTTATTTTTTTAAATAAACATATTGCCATCAAACTTATACCTACAGTTTTTTAGCCTGCCTTATTTACTATCAAGATAATAGTAATTTAACAATACAGTAAGTCCTCATTTAACATTATTGATAGGTTATTAAAACTGCAACTTTAAGCAAAACAACGTGACGCCAATTTTGCCATAGGCTAAATGATAATTGAGTTTAGTTTCTACAGCATATTTCCAGCCACAAAAACATCAGCAAGCTTCTAAATGAAGACCCAAACAATTATAATATTAAACATTAAAATGAATGTGAACCATACATACATTTAAGAAAGATTAATAAAAAGAAGATAATTTCCAACCTACTTATTCTAGTTCAGGGTCATGGGTGGCTGGAGCCTATCTCAGCAGCTCAGGGCATAAGGTGGAAACCAACTATGGATAGGATGCCCTTCCATTGTAGGGTGCACTCACACCCACACCTACGTTCACTCAGACTGGGACAGTTTAGGCACACCACTTCACCTCACCTGCACATCTTTGTTTGGGGTGTAGGAGGAAACCTGAGTGCTTGGAGAAAACCCACACAGACATGGGAGACCATGCAAACACCACAGACAGTGGCCCTGGCAGGGAATAGATTTCCCCCCCTCATCAATGTTATAACAGAACAATGTTGAATGACACAATTGTATTCGAGGACCTTCTGTAGTATATTGGCAGCATTCTCTGTTATCAAAATTTATTGCTGGGGGAGGTAATTGAAAGGACATGATTTTGTATTCTGCAACCTTACTGAATTCATTTATTAGTTCTAATAGGTTTTTGGTGGTCTTTAGAATTCTCAGTATGTAAGATCATATCTGTAAACAGAGACACTTTTACCCTCTTCTTTCTGATTTGGATGCCTTTTCTTTCTTTGTCTTGCTGGCTAGGCCTTCCAGGATTATGTTGAATAGGAGTAGGGAGTGGGCACCTTTGTCTTATTCCTGATCTTAGAGGAAAAGCTTTCAACCTTTCACCATTGAGTATGATGTTAGCTATAGGCTTGTCATACATCACCTATATTATGTTGAAGTACATCATTCTATGCCCAGTTTGTTGAGCGTTTAATTATGAGAGGATGTTGAATTTTGTCAATGCTCTTTTTGCATCTACTGAGATGACCTTTTGATTTTCATCTTTTATTCTATTAATATGATGTTGCACACTTATTGATTTGTGTATTGAATTATCCTTGCATTTCAGGAATGACTCCCACTTGATCATATTGTATTATCTTTTTAAAGTGCTGTTGAATTCAGTTTGCTAGTATTTTGTTGAGAATTTTTGCATCTGTATTAATTAGGGATAGTGGCCTATAGTTGTGTGTGTGTGTGTGTGTGTGTGTGTTTAGTGCCTTTATCTGGTTTTGCTCTCAGGGTAATGCTGACCTCATAATATGAATTTGGGAGTACTCCTTATTTTGGAAGTGTTTGAGAAGGATTGGCATTTATTCTTTAAATGTTTGGTAGATTTCATCAGTGAAAGGCTTTTCTTTATTGGGAGGCTTTTGATTATTGATACAGCTTCTTACTCATTATTTAGTCTTAGTAGGTTTTATGTTTCTAGGAATTTCTAATTTTTTTCTTGGTTGTTCAGTTTGCTCATATATAATTGTCCATAGTAGTGTCTTATGATCCTTTGTATTTTTGTGGAATCAGATCTGAGCACTTACTTGTTGCTATAAATCCTGTTCCCTTCTCCATTTCTATGTGATCAA
>NW_006286678.1:1049304-1069031 GCF_000327345.1 Myotis davidii | reverse complement strand
CCATTTGCAGATCTTTTGGGGAGGGGTCTATTACATATTTCTCATTTATATTGCCTTGTTTTCCTTGTGTGTTTAGTAACTTCTTTCTTACTATGGACTCTTCATTTTCTTTGGAATTCTATCTCTGAGCTCTGGATTGAAGTTGAGTTCCTCTTGGTGGGATTAGCATTGGCTTCTGCCAATTGCTTAGTGGAATGACTAAGTTGGGATTACTTCGAATTAAATATTCTGCTTGAGGATTTTTGTCCTCGTAGGTGGTGTGAATTTAGACTGCAAACTCGAGTGCAACCTAGTTGTTACTAATTCTCAGGGGATCCCCTCCAACCCCCTAGAATTAAATATTCTGCTTGAGGATTTTTGTCCTCATAGATGGTGTGAAATTAGACTGCAAACTCAAGTGCAACTTAGTTGTTACTAATTCTCAGGGGATCCCCTCTAACCCCCGTCCCCCACTCTCCACTTATTGCCAAAGTGAAAATAGACAAGATTTTGACATTCCTTTTTGTGCAGTGGGATTCATCTTGCAAGTGCATTTTAAAAGTATTTAAAAATTTTATCTAACATGCTATTGTTTTAGTTTTGAGGACTGTTCATCCACTCTCATCTACCATGCTGCTATTTTCATTAATGAGAATTTGGCTAATCTTTATTTCTGCTTTAATCCTTATTTCTGTATTTTTGGCATTTACTTTTGATAATAAGAAACTTCAATACAATTATAAAATAATACTTTCTAATGTTTAAATGGGAATACTAGGATCTTACAGAAATAGCTTCATGTATGAACAATAATTTTCTTAATAAAGAATTTCCAGTTCCCCTAGCATTCTTGGTAAACTTGGCACATCATTGATTTCTAAACATTTATTTATTGCCATGTTCACTTTCCATTTCTTCTTTTATAAATTTAACAAATTATTTTTAATTAAAGACAGCCATCCGTTCTCCATTAGCTCAATCCTTGATGAACTTCTGTATTCTGTGCTATATAGTCTGTAATGCTAGTGATATTTATTATTTAGCCAGGAACATTAAAATCACCAATTCTCTTCAAAGGACTTCATTTAATAAACTGCATTAGCAATCCACTTAATGCAATCATAGGGTAATTGAATAAAAACAAGAACACCAGTCCTGACGGGCTTGGCTCAGTGGATAGAGTGTCAGCCTGTGGACTGAAGGGTCCCAGGTTCGATTCTGGTCAAGGGCATGTACCTTGGTTGCGGGCATATCCCCAATGGGGGGTGTGCCGGAGGCAGCTAATTGATGTCTCTCTCTCTCATTGGTGTTTCTAACTCTCTATCCTATTCCCTTCCTCTCTGTAAAAAAATCAATAAAAAATATATTTTTTAAAAAGAACACCAGTATATTATGCCAGGCTAACCTACTGGAATTTGTAGAGTTTGTTGGGAAAACACAGTTAAATTATAAAATCTTTGCTGTATGCTCTACCTCAGTTCTTTCTTCCTCAGTAGGAGAGAATCTGTTCTATGGCATCATTATGTAAAATACTTGATGGTGCCCATAATGTGCAAAACTGCACTTACAGTATTTTTATTCATGGTACATTCCGGCATAAAGAACTATGTGCATTTAAAAATATATTAAAGATAGTGGAAGATGGAGGATAAAATAACTTGATGAGATTCTTTCCTCAAGGAGTTTCTTTTAGGTTACTCTGAGAGAAGGTATATTTGATGTCGACTCCCCAAACCATCAGGTTATTTCAAGCTTAGGTTAGCTGAGTTTTCATAGGAGTATATCTTCCTTAGGCGGCCAAAGGCATCATTACATTACTACATACATTACTATAAAGTGAAGAGCATTTCAAAACGTGGATATCTTATTGCTCTGATATGTTGAGTTAGTTGAGCACAAACGTCCAGGTGAGTATGAGAGGGTGGAGGAGGGTTTTCTCTACCTGCCTGAGGTTTCCACCCAAAGTCTTGGCCATTGCCTGAGAAGGTATTTCCAATGCCACAGTTGCCTTGGAAAGCCCGATGAAATACTTCTCTTCAGAGTGATCATTTTGTTCTGCAAAAAAATCTGCTCCAAATGCAGGGCCCCGGCGAGGTCAGGGGATCCTCCTGGGCTCTATAGCTCCCTGTAAGAAGCATGCGTCACACGGTCCTGATGTCTGTGTGTGTCTCCCACCAGACTGCCTAATCCTCACCCCCGTCTTCCCTATGAGATTCGTCAGTCTGTTCCATCCTTCTGTGTCTCTGGATCTATCTTGTTCATCAGTTTATTTTGTTCATTAGATGGACCATTAGGATTTATACGTTTCTTTTATGTGATGAATCTTGATTCTTGCTTTGACTTTTTAAAACTGCCCCTTTGATTCTACACTCATGCATGGAACACTGAATATTGTACCTTGATACATAAAGAGGGTAAATACATGTTTTAGAACTAATGGGCAAGAAGGTGATAGAGATGCTGCCAAGAAAAGTGTGTATGTGTATGTCATTAATTGTTACAATTAAAGCACTAAGGAGGGACAGAACTCCCACCCCCACCCCCTTCCACTGTGAATACCTTTTCCCCAGAAGTGCAGGGCTAGGAATTTTCTACGTTTGTTGTGTTCACTTGTTCACCTATCCAACAAGTATTATCCACCATGTGCCAGGGACTTGGAATCAGCACCTCTGCAATTGTTTTCTCACCACCAGAGGAGGGGCAGACATTATTTGCAGACTGTCTGTCACATGATGAAAATGCCATAAATATTAGTTGTTACTGTTATTATTATAGTAATGCTACAGTATGGAGGTCCATAGACCAACAGTGTCATTTACACTGTGATTATATCTTAGCTTTGGACACAGGATAACCATATTTCAAGAAGAAAATGTAGGAACTACATTTATTTATTTCAAATTATTTATTTCAAAGAACCCATCCACCAGGAAGGTTGACAGCCCTCCTTTGACGAGTCAATACGACAAGTTCAGGGACAGCCCAGTAAAATCGGAGGCTCCTTGGGGGCAAGTCCACAGCAGGAAGTGTAGTAAGGATGTTGATAGACAGTATCACCCAGCCCTCATTGCTGTCCAGGGCCCCCGCTCTTTCATTCATTGCAGGTGACACCAGGATGTGCCCTGGCTCTCTGTTCTTTTCCCTGCTCCAGGCTGCCTACCCTTAAGTACTTAATCCATGTAGTTTACTGTTCTTTAGTACTATATTTGTTATGTTATTTGTTTCTCACTCAGAAAGTGTCCTTACTTTTTCTGGGACATCTTTTATTTTTCATCCTCACTGCAAATTAGAATTCCAAGACCTATTCCAGGTTGTGATACTGGTGTTGCTATGTAGGGTCTTAATTTATGAGCCTCCCACTTTAATAGGAGTATTTTGACTCAATTTATTTTCCATTTTAATATGAATATTTTAGATCTGAGATTCTATCTTGGATACCATACCAGTGTGCTTAACTGTGATTTATGAATCAAAGCCACAGGGAAGGTGTGAGACAGATTCCTGTCACTACTTCACATCTATAGTACTTCCTGTGTAGTGCCCCCACAATGTAACTTTTCAAATTTACATTGTGAACTTTCAGAATAATGTCATGTTCTGCTTTTTTCCCCCTCTTGAAATAAACATGAAGCCAATTTGGCAGTAGAGAAGAAATGTTATTAATCAAGTGACAATGTATTTTTCATAAGGCTCAAATTAAGCAACATTCTATAGGGAACATACCAGCTATAATAATTTTCTATAAAAAAACAATGAATTAAAATTATCATATTTTTAGCACATTATCAGATATGTCCCTGTAAGGATTCCCACGTGCAGTGGTGATATGCTCCAATAAAACATGTCACTTTAATATGTTTTTATGTTATTTTTAGTAAAAAACCTGTTTAACAGAAAACATGCATCTAATCTCAGCACTTTCCTGAACATTTCTAGATTATCAAATTTTCATGTCTCTTCACCTGTCTTTACTTTCAATATTAAATGCCCTGCTTCAATTCAATTCAATCAGACATTGATTGCACATTTACTGTGTGTCAGTTATAGCTCTCTCCCTTTTCTAAGCTCCTATAAACTTGCTGTCTGAATCACTTATATGGCACTGATAGATGTATAAAGGTTTTTTTGTGTTTAAGTCTCATCTACTTGACTATATTTCAAGGTCTTGAAGTTTAGGAAAATACATGATTCTGTTCCTTTTACAGTACTTAATACCTAGGCACAGAGCAGTCAATAAATATTAGCTGATTGGATTAATGAGTTATTCTGTGTAATAGCACTTACTGGGACATAATAAGTAACCTGATGGGTAAATAAATTTATTTTTAAGCCCTGGCCAGTTTTGCTCAGTGGATAGTGCATCGGCCTGCAGACTGAAGGGTCCTGGGTTTGATTCTGGGCAAGGGCACATGCCCAGGTTGCAGGCTCCATCCCCAGTCGGGGGAGGGGGGGAGGGTGGCACTTGCAGGAGGCAGCCAATCAATGATTCTCTCTTATCATTGATGTTTCTATCTATCTCTACCACTCCCTTCCTCTCTTAAATAAATAAAAATATATTTTAAAAAATTACTTTAAAATTTACTGAGGAAATAAACACACCTAAGGTTGGTATATTTTGGGAAGTGGTGTTGGGCACACAGAAGGGAACAGTAAATTTTTGGTAAATTATTCAACTGACGATTCATATAAATCTATATAGTGGTAATTTTACTGAGGTTAGATCTGTTTGGAATCAACTAGACAGGGAAGCAGTGAATTGGTAGAAAGTTACAGGCTAACGAAAATTATAATAGGGATTAATTAGAACATGGTAGGATAAAGGATAATTTATCCTTGGTTGAGCATGTGTTGATAAGAATTGAGGATGTTGGAATGAATTGGATAGACAGAGACTTGGTTTCCCTCTTGGTTAAGGCAGGTGGATGGTTTGGTGTAGAATCGAGTCCTGGGAGGAAGTTTAGTTTTAGTTACCATCTTCAGTCTTAGATTCTATCAAGTAAGTAACTCTCAGCTTACATCATGGAGATGGGGCTAAGGAGTCTAATGCAGAGAAGACTAGGATCAGATGCCAAAAAAGGCCCCCATCCACCCCCTGCCCCCAGTATAGTCTCAGCAGTGAAGGCAGAACCAAATCTGTACTGGGATCATTCTATGTGGCATCTGCTGGGGAAGTTGGTTACCTGTGCTCACATTGTCATTTACTTTGGAAGATCTTGTTATTTATCCTATGTTAATGTGTCCTGAAGTTTGAAGACATCAGGTCTCCAAAGTCAATCAAACTATCATATTCAGAGCAGTAGGTCACCAGCAGAAACAGAATCTGACAAAGTTTAATGTCTAACAATCATTTTCCATTTCCTTGGTGTCAGGAGATGTGGATATATTGAAAGCTGATATTATTCTCTCTTGCTCGCTCGCTCTCTCTCTCTTCCATACACACAGGCGTAAATCCAACACATTTAATTGTTTTGAGCTTTTTTTTGGCGGGGGTTGGGTGGGGGGGGTCAGAGCTTCAGCTGCAGTGTGTTTTTCTTTGCAATTGAATGCACTGCTATTTTGTTTTATTTTTAAATCCAAGCTAAAATGAAGTGTTCCTTTTATCATTTTAACTGATTATGAGCCTCATCAGTTGGTGAGAACACATTCGTACTAATATGCTATATTATAAAGTCTCTATGCTTCCACTCTGACTTCCAGCAATAAGTACAAACGTCACCAGGTTCTCTGGAAATCCAGATGCTTACCTGTACTAAAAAGTCTCTCCTGGTGTCGAGCCTCAGGCTTTGGAGTTTTGATTTCTGGGCTGCTCTGTACATGAACCTTTGTTTACTCTGCTTTAGGTCACCACAAGATTCCTGACTGGTATTTTTAAAACTTCTTCGCATGAGTATTGGGCACAAGCCTTTGTCAGAGTGTGTCCCCATTAGATGATTGAGATCAGACCAACCACAACATCAACAAGACTGATGAATGTTAGGGTCGCTGAAGGAGGAACGCACAAGGCCAAAAGGGGTGAAGAATTATAAATTTATTAGATCATCTGGATACCAGATGAGCCCCCAAATGGCTCCAGCTCCCAAAGATGGGGAGTCAGGTTTTTAAAGGACTCTATCAGGCTTTTACTGGATGGAGAATTTTCTGTGCAGGTCTGGATTCCGGGAAACTCCAGATAGTGGTCTAAGCAAGATAGAGATAATGGTCTAAGCAAGTGGAATGTCCATTGTGAAGTGGCCTAAAGGTCAGTTCCCAGGGAAGAGGGTATCGATTCAATTCTTCGATCAGACTTAACAATGAATATTTAAGAACAATGGAAGGGAAGTACACAATATGGAATTAAACTCCAAACCCCTTCTAGATGAGGACCTTCTTAGTTTTCATAGGTCTGGATTCATGATGATGGGTCCCTCAAGGCTGGTGACACTTTGAAGGCCAGATCCAATTTCCAGAGAGAGAAATGAATTTCTTTCTTTCTCTAGTGTATGCCTGGCTCCTCAATTTTCACTTTGTGCCCCAGGATCTGCTCTTTTTCAGAGAAATTGGCAGCAGGGATATTTTCTCCTTTTAAAGAAATTCCCCTGCCAACTGATCTTGACCAATGGCTCCCATAAAAGCAACTATACCAAGTTACAATAGCCCAACATCTGCGCATTAAGGATTTACAGATTTAAGGAAGGTGGCGGTATTCCTGTCCAGTTTGAGCCATGCTGAGTCCAGTTTAATTTGCTTTCAAAGCAGCTGAAGATCTTGCCCGCTTGTTTCTCTGACATCCTGGGAGTCTCATATCCTTATCTATCTAAGCAACTCTCAATACAGCTTCCTTTTCCTGAACCCATGCATTTCCAGGGAAAAGCAATCATATTATTTAAATCCATGCATAGAAAAGAAATAGTACTGTAAAGATAAACAGTAAAGCCTTGGAGACATAATACTGGCAAAGACATTTTTACAACAATCTGTATCGACAATGGAAATTGAATCTTCTCAAATTAAACATCTGTGTTCATATTATATCACCATTTTCCTGAAGAATGATGAATGATAACAGTGGATTAATCAAAGAGCTCATCTGAGATTATTTTTCCTTAAAAAAGGGAGAATCAATCAGAAAAGTGAATTCAAGTCTTCTCCATTAGAGAGACCCAAATGACCTGTAGCTACTTGGCCAGCTATTGTGTTTTCCTTCCTCCTTCTTGCTTCTTTCTCTCTCTTTTTGTGCACTTTCCTCTCTGTGTGCTTTGTTCATGGATTTGTTAAGGGAGACTAAACTATGGAAACACTTTGCCACAGAAATTCTCTCTCTTTTTAATCTTCTTATTATAGAACTAGAGGTCCAATCCATGAAATTCATGCATGGGTAGGGTCCCTAAGCCTGGCCGGTGATCAGGGCCGATCTGTGGGGCAACTGGTGGGGCGAACGGGATGTGGGGGAGGGCGGGGGGTGAGGCCGCTGGCACGCCTTGGCTGGGGGTGAGGCCGCTGGCATCCGCCTTGGCTGGCCTGGGGCCTGCGACCTGGGGGCAACTCCTGCATTGACTGTCTGCCCCCTGGTAGTCAGTGGACGTCATAGCGACTGGTCGTTCCACAGGTCCTTTTGCCGTTCGGTCGATTTGCATATTAGGCTTTTATTATATAGGATATTTCAAACATATATAATAGCAAAATAGAAAAATGCATCTTCATGTACCCATTAACCAGCTTCAACAGTCATCACATTCTGCCAATTTCTCATCTTTCCCTCCCCACATATTTAGTTTGGTGGCACATTTAAAGCAAATCCATGCAATCCATAAATATGTCAGTTTGTTTATAATATAGAAGTATTTAAAAACACCACAATACATTAGCAAAGATTTCATATCATCTGATTAAACAACCACTTTGAAAATGTTCTCATTTGTCCCCAAAATGCCATTTTAAGTTGTTTTTTTGAATCCACACATTGCATTAGTTTGCCTCTCTTTCTAAAGTCTCTCTTGATCTCCAACAGCCCTTCTTGCCTTCATTTTTCATACTGTTTATTTCTTAAAGAAACTGGGACAATGAATTCGTCTCATTTTTGTAGTTGGCTGATTGCATCTTTATGGTGTCTTAACATCCTCTTCAATTTCATATGTTCCCTGTGTACTGTTAACTTGATCTAAAGGCTCAACTAGACTTAGACTCAGTTATTTTGACAAGAATAATTCACAGGTGGTGAGGCACAGAATGACGGTTTCACTTTTCATGGTATTTTAAAGTTGATCTGTAGGTCTAGGTGGTTTAGCCAGATTAACGTTCACTGTTAGCTTGTCACTTAATGGTTTTAGCTTCCATTGGTAATTAAGGTCAGATCCTTTATTCATCAAGCTTTATATAAAGGTTGTTTTTTTCTAATTATCTTATTTTATTTATTTTTTTAAAGAACATTTCTCTTTTTTTATATATGTATTTTATTGATTTTTTACAGAGAGGAAGGGAGTGGGATAGAAAGTTGGAAACATCAATGAGAGAGAAACATCGATCAGCTGCCTCCTGCACACTCCCTACCGGGGATGTGCCCGCAACCAAGGTACATGCCCTTGACCAGAATCAAACCTGGGACCTTGAGTTTGCAGGCTGACGCTCCATCCACTGAGCCAAACCAGTTAGGGCTTTTATTTTCATTATTAGTAGAAATCCTTTTATGAAAAACTTTCCTTCATCATCATTTTGTTTATAGAAACATTTACAATCTAAGTGGAACATATTCTTTTGCTGTTGGCAGGCTACCTCTCCTAGAATCAGCCCTGAGGTCTCTTTTAGCTCATGAGCCCCATGGAACACAGCAGGCACTTCATCAAGTCTCACCACTAGTCAGTGGCTCCCCTCTTACCACCATATCCATCTCCTATTCTCTGGCAGCCTATTTGATAATCAACTGATGCTCAGAGGGAATCACAGAGCCTTTTGATTAAGAGGTTTTCCTAGCCAAAACTAAGGGGTGGATCTTATCAAAATACTCTCGTAACTGTGAAGATTGCCTGCATTCATTTAGCTGTACCCTCATTATTGATCCATGTGTTGCAGTCCCCAGGACTTGGTATTTTGCGAATCTTCAGGGCATTACTGGGATTAGACAGGCATGACATGAACTTTGCATAGCTGTTTAATACTGTCTAGAAAGCTCTCTGCTCAGGAACACAAGAGCTGAGTCTGTTAGCCTTCTGCTTTGTGAATTTTCTATGTGGGAGATTCCTTTTGCTGTAGGCTTATAAAAATGCCTTGATCTGTAGTTGAAGCGAACATCCTTTGCTCTGTTAATGAGTAAATGTGAGTCATAAACTCATATTCTGTATTGGTGCAAGTAAAAAAGAGAACAAAAAATCTCTAGCTTTAAAATCAGCTGCTGATTTCATAAATTTCTTGAAAAATGTGTAGTATTTCCCCCCCCTCCAGAATGGAGCAGTTAACAAGCAGTTTTCTAAAAAACTACTTAAGTTGTTAATCTAAATTCTTCCCAGCACAGTGGAAATCCCCAGCCTATTTCATTATAATTATAGATATTTTGATATTAACTCCTTTCTTAGAATTCCCCCTTAGCTGGAAATAAGTTGAAAGAATGGTTGAAAGATTTGCTCTAGAGACAACTTTTCTTCTACTACTACCGAATCAATTTAATAGAATTGTCTACATGGTCAAATTGAGTCCCCCCCCCTGTGCTCTAGGACAGTTTTAAAATGGAAGCTCGGGGGTTTTCAGTACATATATTTATTGCTTTATTTGAACAAATTCCAAAAATTTTGATTTCTTTTTCTGTTTTTATATTTTTCTATGGATTTCTTCAGGTTAACATTTTGTATGGGATTGAGAGGGGTTGATGGCTTTGCCATTATTTGACCAAAAATTTAATATTTATGTATGTTGACTGCCTTTGAGCAAGGCAGCTATTTCTTCTCGTCTCCTCATCTGAGACAGTAGGAAAAGGCATGAAAAATGAATGTGAAAGGAAGTGACTTTAACTCCCTGACATGCCGGATTTATTGAAGCAGGATCAGTGGCAAAACGTGCCCAGCGCTGCCAGTATATCCAAGGGGCTAACACCCTATAAATCAATGAAATAAATAGCTGCTTGGTGCTATATTTTCACCTATTAACTGGCAGATAAGTCCCTTTGTTGCTATGGTAATATGAAAGTGGAAAAAGAAGAGGTAGTAGCAGGTAGTTACAAAGTCTAAAACTTTTTGAACTCCTTCCTAAATATTTTAAAATTTTTTGTTTTGTGGGTTTTTGGCTCTATTGGCATTAGCGTATTTTTGCAAAAGGTATTCTTTAAGAATTTAATGTCATCTGTGGCATCTAAGTTGCTCTAGAGAATTCCCCTAACGACCACGAGTTCTTATCCTTCAGGGGCTCGCTTTGAAAGCTGCCGAGACCTGATATGTCACATGACAGAGGGACCTGGAAAAGAAAAGGGTAAAATAAAATTTAGGGGTAAAAGAAAGTTTTCCTTGAATATTGATTTTTTACAGAGAGAAAGGGAGAGGGACAGAGAGTTAGAAACATCAATGAGAGAGAAACATTGATCAGCTGCCTTCTGCACACCCTGCACTGGGGATGTGCCTGCAACCGGAATTGAACGTGGGACCCTTCAGTCCGCACACTGATGCTCTACCAACTGAGCAAAACCGGTTAGGGTGGAATATTTTAAATATATAATTTTTTTAAACATTGAAAGAACACAACCTTTTTTGGTGTATGAGACAGTGCTCAACCATCTGAGCACCCAGATAGGGCACATATTTCATTTTGAACCAAATGACCTCTTGATGATCTATAATAATAAAAGCATAATATGCTAATTAGACTGACAGCCAAACAACCTTCCAGACGTCCTTCTGGATGAAGCCATGGCAGCGGGAGTGAGGCAGAGGCGGTTAGGGAAGATCAGGCAGGCATCAAAGCCACAGTGCCAGGGTCTGAGGCAGAGGGAGTTAGGGGCAATCAGCCAGTCAGATGAGCAGTTAGGGATGATCAGGCAGGCAGGCAGGTAGGTGAGCGGTTAGGAGCCAATGGTCCTGGATTGCAAGAGGTATGTCCGACTGCCAGTATAGGCCCGATACTGTAGAGATACCACCCCTGCGGGATTGGGTCTAAAGTGGCAGTCGGACATCCCCTGAGGGGTCCAAGATTATGAGCGGGTACAGGCCAGGCTGAGGGGATCCTCCCCCCCCCCCGCCCCCCGTGCACAAATTTTGTGCACCAGGCCTCTAGTTATTAAATAAGAAATGTTTGCTCAGACAAGTTGAATGTTGAAAACTACAGAAAAAATTTTCATTGTCTTTCTGAGAGTGACTGAACTTTTTATTGATCAACTGCTGCATTATTGCAGTGAAATTACTCTTGAGATTGTAATTCTTCATCCCTGATCTTACTGGAATTGTTCCTTGAGTCAGGTTTAGTATTCTCTTTTTCCAAATCATACCTCATCTTCAAAATAACCATCTTGGACCACCAAACATGTTTGTGAAATGTAAAACAAAGACAATAAATAACCACACAAAATATCACAAAAAAATGAGTTTAAAATACAATTTATTTCTAACCTTGACAAACCACATTTTGCAATGTTTAAAATTATAGCAAAATGACAGAAATGGCAGGAAAGCAATTGAATCACAGCACATAAAAATTCACTCTTTAGAATGAAAATTTTCCTCAAATTCTTTTTATGACACCAGAAGAATTTCTTTATTCACATAAACAGCCCATAAATAGAGGTTGGGTGATGTAATTTTGGAGAGAATGTCTTCAGCCCACCATAGTCACCTTTATGCAGGGCAGCACTCACCAATTATTAACAACCTCCTTTATTTTATGTCAGAAACAGATGGTGTTAATGCAAAAACAAAACAAAACAAAAACCTCTAAAACACAATCCTATAGTGCACTGCTGTAAGACCTCTTACTAAAGACCTCTTACTAAATATTGGGCTATTGAGTCACTGTCCATCATTTCATCACAAGGCATTTAAAGTTTAAGACTAATGTTGATTATTATTTTTTTGAATTATGATCTTTCACAGAACCACTTGGGTTCCTTGAGAAACACAGTGTTAGAGTGTTCTCCTCTTTGAGGCCAGTTCTATAGGAGGTTTTGTGAAGACTTGTTGGGACCTTCCTTTTGTTGGGAATTCTCATATGTCTTTTTTGAGGGCTATTCAAGGCTCTATTATATTTCTGCGTGGAGACAGGACTATATATTTGTGGCTCTTAGTACTCTTGGGTCTAAGCAATGCAAGAAGGCTGGATGAGAACCTCACTATTGAGAATGTAGACTTTTTATTTACCACTCTTGTTTTTAGCATGGCACCTCTTCCCTACCTTCCACTGTATGTCGTGTCTGGGTTTGGAGAATCTCTGGTTTAATTTCTTCATAGATTTAATTCCCTGTCCTACTGCCCTTTGCATAGACAGTCAGCCAATGCTCATATTTTCAGCCCCATACTTCATCTGCAATTTTGTAAACCTGGTGCCACCAATTCTTATGTTTTTATGAGGCTAACGGTATGAATTGATTTACTTCTCCTTATCATCCTTCATTGCAGGTTTTGGTATTTTCAGCTAAGATAAATCCTCCATTTATTTTCCATCTTTCAAAAGTTTGTTGGCATATCTCCTCTCCTGTTATCTTTATTATTGCAGTTTTCTCCACTCTTTTCTTAGTCCTTATGGAATTCTACCTCATTATTCTCATTTGTGGAATTTTGAGAAGGAGTATAGATAAGCACATGCGTTCAATGTGCCACGATTTATCAGATGTCTTTCACTGAGAGTGTTAATCCCTTTCCTATTGAGGAACGATTTCGCATGGTGAGGGATGTTCATAAAAAATGTTGGAACTGAAGTCAGATGTTCAGGCGTAAGCTCAACGCAGAAGCAGAAAACTAGCAGCCTGCAGATTCAAAACAGCCCCAGACTGTGTTTTGTTTGAATACACAAAGCTTGCTCTTTATTTAATTAGTACTATTATAAATATGGGGCAGTAATGTTCACATTATAACCAAGAATTCATACATCTTTAAAACAAATCAGAAGAGGTGTCATGCATTATCACCTGGTACCAATTGACTGGATATGAGGGGTGATTGTGCATATGCTCATTGGCTTGCTACAGTCATCCCAATATCAGCTCCATTCACAGCTCTGAAACAATTATCTGTCCCTGCCCAACCCTGGAACAGTGTTTCCTGGATTTAGGAAATTAATTACAGCTTATGCACTTGTATTATTTTCTATCCACCAAAACATGTTATCACTAACCTCTTTTAGTAAAATATATCATTCCCCCCCTCATTTATTTTATTCAGATGTAGCTTCATTCTTTCCTTTTCCTCCTTTTGAAATTATTAACTATAACTGTTTTCTTGTAATAATAAGACAATGACAATATCATTTACACAAGACAAAATATAGATAGTAGACAAATTCATGGAAAATGCTCAGCCATGTCAGCAATCAATGATATGTCATTTTGTGCCTTTTTAAAGTAGATAATTTCTCTCCCTCAAACCCCCAAGAATAACAAAAACAACACATCAATGCAATACTGATGAATTTATGATAAAACCAACACACTCATATTGCTGAGGGAAATATAAAATGATGATTCCCTTTGGGAAAACAATTGGGTAACATGTATTTTAACAGAATGTATAAGTTATATGCATGAAGGTAGTTCTGAAAGTTAACTATAAGAGCAAGAGGGGAAAAAGAGGAGGGAATTTTAAACATCCAATGAAAGAGAAAGATTAGGTAAATTGTGATCCAGCAACATAAAGGGAATATTGTAAGTTTATTTAAAAATATAATAGTCTGTTATATGTTAGAAAGATTATAATACAATGTTTGGTGAAAAAAATAAGAGGATTTATACTTTTAAAAAATTATGCAAACATGAAAGCATACTGACCAAGACCAGAAAGTGTATTAGGATTTCCTGTATAGACAACTAAGTTGTCTATGGGTAAATATAGTTTTATTTCTTCAATTAGAATATCTAGTACTATGTTAAAAGATGGAGCTAAGAACAGAAATCCTTATTTTATTCCTGATGTTCGGGGGAAAGTAACTATGTTTCCTTTATCATGGAATTTAGGAAAGTTGCTAATTCCTAAATACCAACAATTATGTCACATTTTAAACAAAAAATATATTGTGTTTAATAAAAATAGCTTCAAAACCATTTTTTCCTATGACTTATATGACTGAATGTTAGAGTTCATTCACTTTTAGGATGTAACATAATACTTAAATATTTAAGTTTAGGAAGGTGTCATAGTAACTACTTTCATAGTAACATGTCTTTGCTATTTAAAAATTAAACGATGTTTGAAGAGGCAAGTAGCCACTTATTAATAAAATGGTGTTTGTAGTGGCTGAGGGCTGTTAGTGTTGGATAGCAGTGCTGGTTCTTAGGAGACCAGAAACATTTTTGCTTTATAACATTCAGATTGTTCTGGACAATAGACAGTAAGATTCTCCAAATCTATAAAGCCGCTCTTTTCTATACTACATACTTTAAATGTGGACCATGGTAGCAAACCCCGATTTGAGTCTAAAAAGACTTACTTATGAGTCTTGATGGGAAAAGTCTACATCGTAAGATTCATCTTTGTCCTTGGGGTTTCTCTATCAGACTCAGCAGAGTTCAAATATTTACTGAAGACCCAAACAGTATTTTCTTCATATGCTTTTCTTATCCTTGGTAACCATGGGGGTGTCATCTAACAACTAGGATTGCTAGAGCAGTCCTTGAAAGGGGTTTCAGCTCCAGAGGATAAGAGGCTCTTAAAGCCACTCTGCCCAGAATTCATTTTATTTACTTGAAACTTCTGTTAGTTCCAAAAGGATTATCTAGAGTGCTGTCAGAGATCTCCAAGGAGCTGTAAAACACTGCATGTAACATGGTGTCTATACCAGCTAACGTTGTTACAGCTCTTAGAGGCTTGCCTACTGGGTCTGAGAATATTAATTGAAGGTGTAAGCTGTTTTTATGCCAGAAATGAGTAAAATGAGTCAGACTTTTTCCTCTCACCATCAGTACCCTATACTTTACCTTTCAACTCTTACTCGTCCTTTGGTCTCTCTATGTCTCCCTCCTCGACCTGGGCTGGGTGACAACCCTACTTTCGGTCCTATTAGCATCTTGTGCTCCCCTTCACACACAGTAACTGACTGTGTCATGATTGCCTCTCAACATGTTTGGATTTCCCACCAGGTTATAAAACTGTATGAGGTGGCCCACTGTGTCCAGCTGAGTCATCATTATGCCACCAGCAGCAATGCCTGGGCCATAGTTGGCATTGGTAGACATTTGTTGGACGAATGTCTGAATGAAGAAATGTACAGAACAGATGCTGAGTGGGTAGGAATATTTCAATTCCCAAGTAAAAGTAGTAAGAGAAAGTTTTTCTTCTTAATGAATAGAATTGGTTGATGAGGATTTGAAAAGTAAATGAAGGAATAAATTCAGAGTTTTAGGAAGAAAGGAAGATGACCATTGCTATAGAGCAGTGGTTCTCAACCTGTGGGTTGAGACCCCTTTGGGGGTCGAATGACCCTTTCACAGGGGTCGCCTAAGACCATCAGAAAACACATATATAATTACATATTGTTTTTGTGATTAATCACTATGCTTTAATTATGTTCAATTTGTAACAATGAAAATACATCCTGCATATCAGATATTTACGTTACGATTCATAACAGTAGCAAAATTACAGTTATGAGGTAGCAACGAAAATAATTTTATGGTTGGGGTCACCACAACATGAGGAACTGTATTAAAGAGTCGCAGCATTTGGAAGGTTGAGAACCACTGCTATAGAGATTAGAGGAGACTGCCATAGGAACCTGTGAGGGTCTGGTTGTGAAATTACCTATTTGTGACTGGGGTCTGCAAGGAGACTTAAGCATGGCTTCTAAAACCTCAAGTTTAGATATGTGTTCTCTTATCAGCAGGTTGGTGCATGGGTGTGGAACACTGTGGTAAAGACTCAATCTGTTATAAAAATGTAGAATATTTTGACAAAAAAGGGGGGGGAATGCTGCTTGTTCCTATTTGTAGGTAACTATCTGTATTGATCCTTGACATGTTCCTGACCTTTTCTTGACTCTGCCATTGTATTTTGGGAAGTTATAAGATTGAGGACTGGTGTTCTTTTGGTATATATATGTTTCCCGAAATATTCATGAACCTAGTTTTCTTTTACTCTCGTTTTTTTTGGGGAGGAGGTTTTTCTCAACATGAGTGAATTTGAGCTGGGGAGAAAGTGGACACAACTGGAATGTACAGAATTTAACATTTTAAATATATATTTGTTTTTAAACTAGTCATACTATTGAACTCTCCTATTAGTTCCAATATTTATTTTTATTATCTTGGATTTTTTTCAGATAGATATTTTATTATGTATAAGTAAGGATAAAATTTCCTCCTCTTTTCTGACATATATATACTTTTTTTTTTTTTAACTCTAGTGGTCTTATTTATTTGCCTAGAACTGCCAGAAGGATGTTAAAATATTAGCTGTAATGGTGGGCATATTTGTTTCATTCTTTACACTAATAAAAATGTCCATAGTGTTTTAAAATATTTAAGTATTATGTTGCCAATTAATTTGACTATGGAGATTCCATATCATATTGAGGAATACCCTTCTGTTTCTACGTCATAAATTTAAAAGTTTATCAGTGTTTCTTTTTTTTAAAAAAAAAACCTACGAGAAAATTAGATGGTTTTTCTCCTTTGATCTATTAATATGATGAATTATAGATTTTCTAATATTGGCCCATAATTGCATTCATTCCTGGAATAAATCCTACTTTGTCATGGTGTATTATTCTTTAAATGTCCTGACAGATTTAATTTTCTAATGTCGTATTAATGATATATGTATGTATAGTTATAATTGCGATTGCCCAGGAGAGTGGGAATTTGACTCATAGCTACTCTTGCTTTCATCCCCTGCAGGTGTGAGCTGGGTTGGGGAGGCTGTTTGTGACTTTTCCTTTGGGCTCTGGTCCCTTTCTTCCCAGCCAGATTGTGCTCTTTTCCTTCATTTTGTCTTCATCTGTTGTCTGTGCAGCAGAAGTTATTTATTTATTTTTAAATATATTTTTATTGATTTCAGAGAGGAAGGGAGGAGAGAGAGAGAGAGAGAGAAACATCAATGATGAGAGAGAATCATTGATTGGCTGCCTCCTGCACACCCCCTACTGTGGATTGAGCCCTTGATCAGAATCCAACCTAGAACCCTTCAGTCCACAGGGTGATGCTCTATCCACTGACCCACACTGGCTAGGGCCAGAACTTTAAAAAAAAATCTTATTTACTAGTTTCTTCTAATTCAGAGTGCTCAGTTTTTTTCTTCCTTTTCTATTTTCCTTTGCATTTTATTCATTAAAAATTGGGAAGGGGGGTAGGCAAAACCGATTTTATTAATCCAAAATTAATTGCTACTTGCTTCAAATCTAAGAGCAATAAACAAAACAAAATTGCGTAAGATTTTAATTGAATTTACATTTGAGACTAGCATTTCTAAATTAGGATTGAGCTTTTGAATATTTCATAATGGTAAATAAAGTCTTTGCCTCAGGGAGGGAACAGTACCACGGAACTGCTTCTCTTGTAGTTGAGAATACCTCAACGGTTGGTCAAGATCACAGCTGAGGATGCTGACAGTGCAGGTCTTGAATGCTAAGCCTTGTGTCGTGAGGAGTACTTCACTGTGAAGACTTTTATGTAGGTGCAGTAGGTAGAACCTTTTGTTAACGCTGGTAATTGTAACGATGCACACTTTTAAGACCACTGGAGTTCTCCCTGCTTTTATGCTGTGTAGTATTGTGAAACAAATAGGAGACACACTCTGAATCTTGTGTATACTTACTATTAGGGCCTGAAATACCTGGAGAACATACAAGTGAAACCCTCATAAAAACCACAGTCACACCAGCAACCAATTGCAAACATCAAGGATGTAGGGAGCTTGTGCTAAACAACACTTTTCCATCCATAGGGTTCACCCGGGGAGTGGCCCATACAGCAGATGTCTCACTTGAGGGTCCCTTCTCTGCAGGGTCTCTATCCCTTTTCCTTTTCTTTCTTCTAGCCTTCCCCTGAGGTTTTACTTTCCTTAGTTGGCGATCCTTGTAGACAAGGCCAGAAATTCTAATTCTGAATTCCATCCTGGGAAAAGATTGAGGATCTTTTTGGCTCAAGGATTTGAGGTTCTTTGGGGGTAGAGCCTCAAGTTGATAAACCTTCCTCTGGTTAAGGCCGGTTCTTTTTCGATAATGCAGATATACTGATTAGCAGAAGGAAGATGCCTCTCCACCAGGAGTGGCTGTCTGGAGGGTGAAGGCTCTAGAGGCACCTGTTTCCAGTGGTAAGGGCCATTTTAACGGCTATTTTACAGAGCATTGCAGAGCTGGCTAAATGAATGTATCACCAGGGTCTCTGAGCTCAGGGTAATGAATTTGGTTTTCCATAGCCAATGGGTAAGCAGGCCGGACAAGAGTCTCAGGGCTACTGTCGCTCTGAGCCTCTGTGTCCCTGAATGACCTTGGGCAAATGCATTACTTCTCCCTTGGTAAAAGGAAGGTGACTGTGCTGTCTCCTCCTTTGCAGAGCTGTTGGGAAGACAAATGTGAAGGTGTCTGTAAAGAGCTCTGAGCTTCCCTGAGAAGGGCACTATGTAATTACAAGATGCTACTATCACCACTCCTGTGAGGTGCGTTGAGATTGTGGTGGCTGGAACTAAATAGCTGCACATGCCGGTCTTTTATCTTTTTTCTTTAAATGCTTCCTGTCTCCCATACAGCCTGTAAGAAAATAAATATTATTTTTCCAACTCAGGCTGTTTTCCAAGGAGTCAGGGTTGACTCTTGTCCTGTATCCTTGAGGCTGGCCTCTTTGATTGACTGTGTGGGGAGTGGGTTCTTTTCATGGCCAGACAGCCCCAGCCTCACTGCTGTCCTGCACAGTGACCTTGATCCTGTTACTAAACCTCTCTAAGGCTCTGTGTCTTCAGCAGTAAAATTGGGTTACTTACAAGTTTTGTATGGACTAAATGAGATTAGTTCTCCAAAATTCCTGGCAAGCAGAAGGTGCTCAAAAAACATCAGTGTTGTAAAATTTAATTTTCTTTTATTCTCTCACTTTTTGGCTCTGGCATTAATGTGACATATACATATCTATTGCAGCATCTTGTTTAGGGTAGCAAGTGATATTTTGGATGCTTCAAGATATGGCGTCATTATTTTGTAAGATTTCATTATGAACTGTGTGTCTTGATTCTCAGCATCTTCAAAGCAATTTAAACAAACCAAATGCATAAAAGCATTTACTCTGTGACATTTATTTTCACTAGCTTGTGAGCCCTCACATGCTCTTAATAGAAAGCGAAAGCTACAAAAGCTGGCCTGCTTGTTAGGAGGTGCTATTTAAAGCCTCAGTGGGCCAAAAAATGACAATTTGAAACTGCGGAGTGTGACGATGCCAAATACTAGCAGACACCCAGGAAACCTGTCACATTTGCCATGTGTTACCAAAAATCTCAAGAGATTGCGGAGGTTTTTGGAAGAGTTTTTCTCTTGGGAAGCTTTTGCCATTTTAATCTATAGATTTCCCTTTTGCTGTGGATGGAACATGATATGGAAAGGAATCTCAGAGTGCACACTGGGGCTCTGTGGATAGGAAGGCTTTCTCCCATGCAGAGAAAGTGAGGCTT
>NW_006286678.1:1034847-1049282 GCF_000327345.1 Myotis davidii | reverse complement strand
TCCTGCTGAGTTCAGCTACCTGACAGCTTTATACCTGGGAATAGTGATTTCATTGAGAAGTATCTGTTTCTGCTGCACAAGGTTGTTTCACGGTGGTGTAGAAGCCTGCTCTGCCTCTGACTAGCTAGGTGACCTGAGTTACTTAGCCTGTGGGTGTCCATTTCACTGTCTGTAAAATGGGGAGAGTGACACCAACCTCATGGCATTTTTGTAAAGATGTGTGGTAATGTATATAAAAGTCCCCACATCGGTATTTGACATATAGAAGGTACACTGATACATTTTAGTTATTTTTCCTTAAATTTTTTTTCTTTAATAGTTGCAGTGGTTATTTAATGTACTATAAACTCACTTAGCAATCTATTTTAGGATCTAGGCTGTTTCCAAGTTTTTGCATTTCCGTATTTGATTTAATTTTCAGGATAGATGTCAAGAATTGGGATTATCAGGCTGTAGTTGTCAAGTTGGTTTCCAAAAGTGCAATACCAGTCTATCTTTCCTAAGGTAGAAATGAAATCCACTTAAAATGGAATATTGTTCTTAAAAGATCTCAGGCATAAGGAATTTCTGGCTGCCTTTCCCCCACAGGCTCCGGCATCTGGCTGTGTCCTTCAGCTCCCTCTCTCGGTCTACAATTCGTTTTCAACCTTTCACTGCTCACCCAGCCTCAAAGTTCCATTAATTTCTAAAGCACAACCATTTGGTCTTGCTCTCTTCTTACATTATGAGCCCTAAGGACCTCATCTTTGTCACCCAAAATGACTCATCAAGGTATTTTTCTTTTTTAAAAAAAATTTCTTTATTGATTTCAAAGAGGAAGGGAGATTGGAAAGAGAGAGATGGAAACATCAATGGTGAGAGAGAATCATTGATCAGCTGCCGTCTGCACGCCCCCCACTAGGGATTGAGACCGCAACCCAGGCATGTCCCCTTGGCTAGAATCAAACCCGGGACCTTCAGTTTGCAGGCCGACACTCTATCCACTGAACCAAACTGGAGCAGTGGTCGGCAAACTGCGGCTTGCGAGCCACATGTGGCTCTTTGGCCCCTTGAGTGTGGCTCTTCCACAAAATACCGACTTCTGTGCATGGCCCACGAAGTTTCAATCGCATTGTACATGCGCGCCCGCACGTGGTATTTTGGGGAAGAGCCACACTCAATGGGCCAAAGAGCCGCATGTGGCTTGTGAAATGCAGTTTGCCGACCACTGGGCTAGGGACAAGGAGTTTTTCTGAACAAAGTTAGTTCCCTCCCTATAAAAGGCTCTGGAACCAGTTGTAAAGATAATGCTTTCAACACTCAGTTTCACGAATGCTTGAAAAACACCTATTTAATTACTTGTTTATTTGAAAAACATCTGTGCATTTCGGATTCCAGAATTCATATATACTTGTTTATTTAGGCTGATGGGTTTTAGGATCCTAATAAGGATGAACTTTCTAGGTGTAGTCGGTGTCTTAAAGAGAGAGTGGCTTGCAGGAAGTAGTGAGTTCTCTGCTACTGCAGATGTCCAAGCAGAGACTGAAGATCATTTGTTGGGATAATTGTAAATGGAATTCAAGTAACAGTGACCATTCGGCTAGAATAGATGACCTTGAAAATCTCTATACTCTTGGGAGTCAGTGAATCCATGATTTTTCAATTTGTCTAAATATTAGGACAGTTATTTATTAACTAGAGGCCCAGTGCACAGAATTTGTGCACGGGTGTGGTCCCTAGGCTTGGCCGGTGATTGAAGTGTGAGCGTGAGTGTCTAGTGTGGAAGGGCAGGTCCCAGATGACCTCTGGGCCCTAGGTAGCACCTGGACCTCTGGGACCCCACACACCCCCCTCTGCCTGAGTTACAGTGCCCAAGTCCCCACGTGGAGATGTAGTGAGTGCAGCCATACACCGCAGGCTGGGGTGCAGTGTGGGCCTCTGGGCTGCCCAATGGCGCCACACAGAAGCCAAGTGGGCAGCACACTCTTCCTCGGCCAGTGCGCTCTCTCCCGGCCAGCCTCGCAGACCAGCTCCTGTGCAAAGCCCACGGGGAACCTGACTGGTCCCTGCCGTCCTGGCGGCTGTGGCCCGGCTCACCTGGAAGATGCCGTGCATGTGCCCGCGGGTGCAGGCGGGCTCCTCACCTGAGCACGGGTGGTGGGGGGGAAGGTGGGGGGTGGCTTTCCCTGGTGCGTCCCAGGGGACGGTAGCAGGGGAAGTGAAAGCGAGCTCGGCGGATATCCTGCATTCTCACTGCACCTCTGTCCCTGTCATCCCATCCTCTAGGTAGCTGGCAAGAGGTTGCAGCATGTCGCTGACACTTGCCATGTTCTGCGCCACCCCTGGTGGTCAGTGCATGTCATAGCAAGTGGTCAAACTCTCAGTCTACCAGTTGAATGACCGCCCGAGGGGGCAATTTGCATATTAGGCTTTTATTATATAGGATGATCTATTTTTAAGGCCTCTTTCTTTAATAACCGGCAGGCTTAACGTGTTGGGCCAATGGGTTGGACACTTATGTCATGTCGCTTCCCCACCTGTGATTCAACGTGTTAATTCCCTCTGGCAGGGTTGCTCCCAGTGGAATCCTTTTAGGTACTTTTTCTGCCTCTGAGACATTTCATCCTTTTACTATTTTAGGAACACACTTCTAAATTATACAAGGTTTTGCTGACACAAGGGCCATAACACCTTGCCCAGAGGAATTCTCCACAAATGGAATAAATTAAGAGAGAAAGCCTGTGAAATGTGTATCAGTGCAGCTCAGCTGCTCTTCCCCAAGTTCAGCACTGCCTGAGGCTGAAGATTCCTGACACTCAGGACCGAAGATGCTCTTCATATCTGAAGTTAGTTACATCAGAAGTGCTGATATCTCAAGCAACCTGGGCCTGGAGATGCTGGTCTGGTAGCCAGCCCATGTCTATCAGCAAGTTACCTTCACTGGCTACTCACATCACCCATACCTTTTATTTCAACATCATGTTGCTGTTCAGAGTGGCGAGGAGCACCCTAACTTGAGTTAATTATTCCACTTTGCTTAGAAACAGTCTCCTAGACCCATCATAATAAGCCCAAAATAACAACATTGAAAAGAACTTTGATATAAATCCTGGGGCCTGAAAGGTACAAAAAGTTGGATACACTTTTTATCCCAACAACTTTACTTCTTGCTAAGGAAATAATGAGATGTTCAAGCATGCCTTATTGCAGCACTTTATAATATCCAAAATCTGGAACTCGCCCCAATGTCCTCAAATATGAGACCATGTTCTATATTTAAGAAACATGTTGTAGAAAAAGATTTAGAGTGTAGAGATGTTTATGATACACTACTTAGTAAAAGAACCAGGCTACCAAATAATTAACATTTTGTTGTTGTTAAAAATGGGCATGTATTCTTAAAGATTGTGTTTGACATAGATCGAATAATAATTAATATTTATTGAGTAAATACTATATGTAAGGCACTACCCGAATTGCTTTACATGTATTAACTTACTTAATGCCTAACAAAACTCTTCCAGGTACCATTACTGTCCCCATTTTTCAATGAGAAAACCGAGGCACAGATAGCTTAGATATCTTGCTATGGCTACTAGGTAGAAGTGGGATTTAATTGGGTAAACCTTTGCTTAAAAGCCTGAGCTGTTAACCACAACACTGTTTCCAACAGACTAAAAAAGACAACATCAGAAAGCTAAATGTAAAACTAGAAGCAGGGTTACAGAGATACTATGCTACTGGCCTTGAAGATGAAGGGAATTGGGGATAGGGTCGGGGAGGGACGCCGAAGCCAAGGAATGAGAGCAGCTTCTAGAAGCTAGAAAAGGCAAAGAAAATGATACCCCTCTAAATCTCCTCTAGATCTCCAGGAGGATCTAACCCTGCCTACTTCTTGGTGTTTAGCCCAGTGAGACCCACTTCAGACTTCTGGCCTCCAGAACTGTAATATAATAAATTTGTGTTGTTTTAAGCCACTCAATTTATAGTACTTTATTACAACAGCAATAGAAATCCAATCTAGAGGATGATTCCCATTTTATAGATGAGGAGCGAGAGGAAGAAGCTTGCTAGGATTTGCACAGTAGCTGCTGGGAGCCCAACCCTGGTAATCAGATGCCAGAACTCATGCTCCTAACCACTGCTGTACTGCCTATGAGAAAAGGATGCCCGGTGGTGACTGTCCTACCACCTGTGCTGATGTGGCAAAAGTGAAGTTGGTGAGCTACCGAGAGACAGTGACTCCAGAGGGAAACAAGCACTCATGTACACTCCTAGACCTTTGTCACATGAAACTTTTAAACCCTGCTGAGAACTTTGAGCCTGCAGTAAGAGTTTATCATCCCGACAATTTTAAATTCCTATTTACTTACCTTTGCCAATGGGTGTTTTTGTTATTTATTTGAATTTTATAATCACTTTATGGTTTATAAAATGTATTACATTTGTTACTTACTTGATTCTCATGATCATCTTGTGTGGTAGGTAAAGTAGATGGCACTGAAGCTCAGAAAGCTAGTTTTGCAGCTAAGCCCATACAACTAATAAGGGTCAAAGCAGGAATTCTACAATTTCATTTCTTTTTTTAAAATATATATATTTTCATTGATTTTAGAGAGGAAGGGAGAGGGAGAGAGAGATAGAAACATCAGTGATGAGAGAGAATCATTGATTGGCTGCTTCCTGCATGCCTTCTACTGGGGATTTAGCAGGCAACCTGGGCATGTGACCTCCTGGTTCATAGGTCGATGCTCAACCACTGAGCCACACTGGTTGGGTTATGGTTTCATTTCAAATCTAGAACTATATGCAATATATACAATATCTTGATGTTGATATTGATAGCTTCTGTTCATAGCTATAAATCTACTGTTTTTTCATTTATATTGAGGACAACCTCCTCCTTTTAGAAAATTGTTACTCAGAGCGTCTGATAATGATACATGAGAGACTTGAGAGCATATCTGTCACTTTCAGTTACAATCCCCACACAATACATCTTAACGTCAAAGACAAATAAAACCCAATTTTTCTGTTGGCTTTTATTTGTCATTTTCTAGTGAGTTATTCATTATCTTCAATCATTAGTCTGTGGCTATTGTTTAAAGTCACTGTGCTTAAAATAACACTCAAAACTATCTTATACAGCTAGGTCAAAATCAGTTTTGTATGTCTATGACAGGCAAACCCAGAGGACTGTGAAAAGAAAATTCTGGTTAGATGTAAGTTTTTTGTGTTTGAAGATCTATCCTATGGATATTAAAATGTCCCTGATGGGCGATCTTAGAAGTATCATAGCTTGCTCACACATTGGAAATCATCATAAAAACATTGATCATAAAATAACTCTGGGCCTGCATCAGCTAATTAATTAATATATTAATAATCTTCTACAAGGGTCTTGCATTGCCAGGAACTGTGTAATAGGTATAAGATAATCCAAAAGTGAATTAGACTTAGTTTCAACCCTCAAAAAGCTCATAGAATTCCAGTGGAATACTGAACCATAAAACATAAACCTCAAGGCAATTGAGTTCTAAAGGAGACTTAAGTCTTTTGTAGGTACAAAGTAGGCTAAAAATAAAGGTGGTACTGTACAAGGCAAAGAATTTTCAGGAGTTTTCAAATGGAAGCAAATAAGGTGTGTGTGTGTGTGTGTGTGTGTGTGTGTGTGTGTGTGTGTGAAAGAGAGAGAGAGAGAGAGAGAGAGAGAGAGAGAGAGAGAGAGAGAGAGATGTTGTATGGCCAGGGTAGGGAGTAGGGTTGTGTTGAAGTAGGTAATATGAATCATTGAAATATTTTAAGGAGAAGCAGGTAAAATCATTAGAAAAATTTAAATGTGTCACCTTGGTTGCTATGTGGAGGCCTACCTGAGGATCAGTAATTAAGATTCATGGCTGTAGTTACAGTGAGTAAGGCTAAGGGTTTGGACTAAGATAATGGAAGTGAGTATGGAAGGAAAGGGGTGGAATTGTGGGATCTCTTAGAAATGAAAGCCATGGGCATTTTTAAATGAATGGAGACAATATTGAAGGAATTATTTTTAATTTTGTTATTAATTTTTTCTGAAAAGATAATCTATTTGGTGCCCAAATGGTTTTGATTTTATTTAGTCATTCATGCAATAAGCATTTGTTGAGTAGCTACCTAAAAAAAACATCACCCAATGTTTTAAGCATGTGGGACTGTGTATTTTATATATTATTTGGTCTTGATCCTTAAGAAGCTTATAGTGTAGGGGAACTTATTTAAGGACCTGGGTTTGCCTGTCATAGACACACAAATATATGTGTGCTGATTTCAGAGAGGAAGGGAGAGGGAGAGAGATAGAAACATCAATGATGAGAGAAAAGCATTAATTGTCTGCCTCCTGCACGCTCCCCACAGGAGATTGAGCTTGCAACCTGAACATGTGCATTACCTGGGAATCAGACCACGACCTCCTGGTTCATCGGTCGATGCTCCACCATTGAGCCATGCCGGCTGGGCTTGTTTTATTCTTAAGTCATGCTCTCTTCTGGGATTTGCAAGTAGAGCAAATGACACGGAACCAATGGGTGGTGGTCCCTTGTAGGCCGTGCCCTAGAGCCTCTTCTATCCACAGGATAGACTAGAGTTTCTGCATCTTTATCCTCTGGAGCTTCCTTGGTTCCTATTTCCAAAGCTGATTTTCCAGCCTTTTCTTGATTATGTGAGTCCCTAGAAATCCTTTGAAAACATTCCTTATCTCTATATATAAAAGGCTAAGTGTCCATCTAATCAGTAGCTATGATGTGCACTGACCACCAGGGGGCAGACACTCAATGCAGGAGCTGCCATGACGTGCACTGGCCATTTAAAAATAATCGGCACTGTGGACCTGCCATTTCCTCCAAGTGGGACACAGGCCCCACCACCACCCTGGAGCAACACCCCCCAAATCGCAGCTAACGCTGCCAAGACCTCATGGCGCAAAATGTGGCCTACAGCTCAGTCCTGGAAATGGTGGCTGTGGGCGCCAGGTAATGATGTCATGTAGCAACGCCCAGCTTCCTCTCCCTAGCGACTAACCTCCTTGGAGTTTCTTCATCCCAGGAACCTGACTTGCTTTATAGCCAGGTGCAAACATTCTACAGTTTAACCAAATGTTTGTGAAGATTTTTCCCATGCCTCATCTCACTTGATCCTCACAGAAGTCCTGGAGTAGTTAGATAGGAGACTCAGTAGAATCCTATTTTCTTTTCATTAGCAAGAAAATGGAGATTTAGAAAGTTTAGAATCTTGACCCAACTGAAAAGAAGTAAGAAATGGTGGAACTTGAAAATGAGTTCAGGTTTCCTCTGACATTTCTATTATATAGAAAGGGCGAATAGCGATATTAAAGTATCTCTTATAATTAATTTCTTTTCAGTGTGCATGAATCCGTGCACCAGAACACTAGTTTCTTATATTAGTCAAAATCAGTTTAATTGGTATGTCTTCCACATGTGCTCATATTTTCAATTTCTTGTGTGTCTTTGTTGTTTCCCTTCTACATTTATAGAAATTTTCAAGTTTGTCTTTTCTATCATTGATTCCATTTTCTAAAGTATCAATTCTGCTCTTAATTGCTTCCAATGTTGATTCTAATTTCTCTGTTGCACTTTGCTCCTTCCATCTCCTTTTCTAATGTAATCTCATCACCATTGTTTTTTGTTTTAGATTGGTTTCTTCATCTGGATATTTTTTCTTCTTCCACAGGGAATTTGCCTTTCTTCATACAATTAATTTATCAAAACATTTTATTTGGGTTAAATACCAAGTATTTTCTGACCACAGAAATAATGCCTTATTTTCTTGAGTAAGGCAAAGCTGTTATTTAATTCCTTAAGTCAGTTGCATTATTGGGGAGAAAGTCCAGGATGCTGGAAATGATGCTTTGAAGATTATATCACAATGGAATTCAAATACATTCCTTCTCACTGTCCATATCAAAATGTCAAGGCTTCAGAATAAAAAAAAAAAGAAAGAAAGAAAAATAAAACAAAACCAATCATAGACACTCCTGGATCTGTGGCTTTCAGTTTGGGGTCTTTAATATTTTCCCTCCCATTGTGTATGAAGTCTACTTCCCGGGGATTCACAGGCCATTTCTTCCATAAGCAAGGCTTATCACAGTGCATTTTTATGCCTGCCTGGCCGTGTTCAGACGTACATCATAGTATTTCAATGGACTAGGAAGACTTCTTTACATTGTCACTAGATGAAACTCGTCTCTGTTTTGAACCATCATTTTACTAATGCTCATAGGCTTTTTGTTTTTCTTTGCCGTCCACCGAAGATGTTTTGGCTCACACCCAATTCTCATTTCCTTAGAATTTCTATCATTTTCTACAGAATGGGAGAAACTCTACTTTGCCTCTTTTGTTAAAAAATGAGTATCTTTTCCTATTTTTCTTCTTGTCATCCTTCTGATTCTCATTTTAGAGGCTGAGAATAGGCTGAATGTAAGAGATTGTGTAGACTTGCTCTTTTACATTTCCTTGAAGGAGAGAGAAATGAGGCAGAAAAAACTTACCTAGTGTTGTTTTATTACTCCTTATATGCTTTGTATGTCCACCTGCTTATGACTTTCCACTTGGATAGCTCACAGGATCTTCAGACTCATATGTGCAAAACTATGCTCATCTCCCCCAACTCTGAACACAACCAGAAGCCTGCTCTCCCTATGCTGGCCCTGAATTCAGGAAATACCACCACTGTTCACCACCCAGAAACCTGGCACTCACCTTGACACCTCCACTCAAAAACTTCTCTTTACCAACTGAAGTATATCTGCTGAGTATCTCTCTTAAATCTCAAATTCGTCACAGTTATCCATGTTTACTGCTACAACCCTACCCTTTGCTAATGGTATTTCTTTCCTGGAGTACAGCCTCTTAAGAGTTATCTCCATGAGGAACTTTCGGTGGCAAATAATAGAAAACAGCTTAAACAAGAAAGGACTTTTATTGGCTTATATAATCAAAAAGGCCATAGTTAGGGTTGGCTTTGGGCAAGACTTGATTGAGAATGTCAACAGTATCCCCCCCTAATTCTGGTTTCTTTCCATTTCTCCTAGCTACTTTCTGCTATATTATCTTCCTGCTCAAAAAAAAAAAATCATCCTTTCAAATAAGGGGACTACGAGGGGGTCCTAGGTCCTCACAATTCTTTGCTCATGATCTTCATAAAGAGAAAATATTTCTACTAGCAGGTTCCATAGAATAGTGACAAAACCTCTTTAAAAAGACCCTCATACATCTAATTTACCAAGTTCGGGTCCTATCAATCACTGTTGTCAGAGTGATGGGTTTTGCTGATTGGAGGCTGACTCTTAGAGTTAGAGGTAGAGAATCCCATTCAAACTACAAGGCTAAGAATGTCACAGGGGACATAACTTGGAGGAATTTTGGGGACTTGTAAACTGAGAAGGAAAGTCAAGAGCAGCACACAGGAGTTATCCCTAACCCACATTCACTTTTCCTCCCTCCAGTCTTTTCTTCACAATGTAGGCAGTGCAGTCTTTAAAAAGAGAAATTGTGTTGTGCTACTCCATTATTTAAAGCCATATTTTGGCTTCCCTTTGCTCCTTGGGTAAAGATAATAATTCTTAAGACACCTTACAAGTTCCTGGTGATGTGACCTGCCTACTCCTCCAGTTTCATCTGTTGCCACTCTCTGTTCTCAGTCACTGTCCTCTCACAGAGCTGACTCTTGTTCATTCTCTTGGATTTTCAGGTCCTGTTTCAGAGCCTTCAGATAGGTTGTGCCATCTACCTAGAATGATCTTACCTACACCCTTTACCCGGACAACTCCTGTTCACCTGTGCTTCTCTGTTATAGTCCTTTTCACTATTTAAAATAAGTTCTAATGAGAGTTCCCACTTAGTGCTTATCATTCCAAATAGATGGTTTGTACCATGAAGGAAGGTAAAAGCAGGGCCTGTACTTTGGAAAAACCACTGTGTCCCTGGTATCTAGTATAGTTCTCCAGTCTTGTTTAGTAAAGACAACCACCACTTCCACTTGAAATAAAACCTCTTGTTGGGTATCAGCAGCTGTTGCTCCTCCTGCCTCTATTTGTTCATTTGTTAGATAGGACAGCAATACCCAACTTATTCTTCACTTTGATTGAGAATCTTGGCTTTAAAGACCTTAGGTGTCCTCATAGCTAACCTGGGGAAAAGGTATTTGCCTGTTAGGATGTTATGAAATTAAATTAGCTAAAGTATGTATAAATGCCTAGGATACTTGGTACCGTCTGACAAATATTTACTAACTTAAAATTGGAATCTGTTTTTAGAGAACTTTCCATCAAGTGTCTAGCACTGAATTAACTTCTTCCCTGGAAAATAGCTGAATGACTCTTGGAAAGTTATTTTGCCCTTTATCTTTATAAATATTTGTGGAAAGCTTGGGATATGTAACATTTTCCCAGGCTACCTAAGGACAAGTGAGGAAGAGCATATTGAAGACAGAAGAGATAATGCTACAGAGCTGCCAGTCTTGTTTGCACTTTACCCCAATTTGACATTAAAATACTCATTTTGCATTAAAATTGTTTTCTATTATTAAAAACTGAATCTCATTATATACCAACCTCCAAGGTCTTCATGAAGGACTCGAGTCCTTTGCTCATGTTTTAATTTTTTAGGTTGTACCTATGCTTGGCTGGGTTTATTCCTCAGATGTGCTTTGTGAAAGGCACTATTATAAAAAATAATCATTTTTATCTGAATTATAATTTTAAGAATGGCTTTCTTAATATATTTCTAAATATTCATTAAGGTGAATCCTATGTTAGGAGTGGCTAACATAGGCACTTTAGTATTTATTATGTCAGTTCATTTTAAAACTTACCTTTTTTTGTGATAAAAATAATGCATGGCTTTTTGCTACTGAAAATTTGGAAAATATAGATAAGGAAAATAAGCATTTGTACTCTTATCACTCAAACATATAACCATTATTGACATTTTGATATTCTCATTCTACACATACACCCACATGCATATGTGGACACACACAGACACATGCATGGACACTATTTCAGATAATTAAAAGAAAGTTAAAACATCCATCCAGTTTTTTAATGTGTTCCACTGAACAATAAATTGTGGTCTTGATTAACTCTTTTATCAGTTCCTGTAGTTTTACCACTCATTTTCTTGCTTTTATCAGATCTATCACATAAATATATTTTGATGTCATTTTTGCAAATATTTACATTGCTGTTTTTGTTTTCCATCATAATTGTGTTGACTTTCCAGAACAATTATAATTAATTGTGATAAATAAGTCTGTCATATTCTTGACTTCAGTGGAATTCTGTGTAACTATAGGTATGCTGTGTCTGTATGTGTGTGTATGTGTGTTGCATGTGTATGTTAGAATTGATGGTATTATACGAAAGGTGTCCTGAGAGTCAGAGATTCGTTGGTGGGGTGGGATAAGTAACTATCAATAAAGATTAGGGGACTGAATAAATTTAGAACAAATTGGTCCAGTTTTGGGGAGTTAAGAAAGGATTCAAGACAATGGAGAATCAAAGCTCATTCCCCACTGTTCTTTCTGAGACAGTAGCAGGTGGTAGAAATTCCCTTACACACCGTATTTTGGAGAGGAAAAGGTGAGCTGGGATGCAGAAAGCACACAAACCATTTAGAATCTCTTTTGCTGACTTGCAGCAACAACACTGAGAGCAGCCCGGAATCCACACAGCAGCTACTAAATTAAGCAAAGGCTGGCAGCCCGAAAGGGTGTTGGCACCCAGCAGAAAGTCAGGGAGGGAGGCTAGTGAGGGCCAAACCAGGGAACTGGTGACTGATGGGCTAAGCACAAATCTCTTAAGAGAAAACTGGCCTGTGTCACAGCTGTGCAACCAAACACTAGGAAGAAACGACACGTGAAGCTTCCTTGCTGCAGCTGCCATTGGTTCACTGAAGTTTGAGGTGAAGCTATATAAAGCAGCATTCAGCTTAAGGTGTAAGAAATTCCAACATCCACTGGGGCAGTGAGGGCAAACCTGGGCCTTGGCAGACCTCTTCTAATTCCAGTGTGAGCAGATAAAAGAAAATCAATAAGGGATTCTTCAAAAATAGGTGAGGTCATTAAAAATTCAGAAGAAGCACACACTTTCTGATAAAGATTTGCTACAGGATTTATAAATTATTTTGATAGCATCTGTTTATAGAATTAACTAGATTTGTAGTTTTTCATCAACTCTATCATGCAAGGTCAAAGACAGTGTAATGAGACAGCCTGTTGAAATGAACACAAGAGCTTTTTGAAAGACATGAAATAAAGACCTGAATTCGAATTTAAATGAAAAACATAACTTCAGGTTTAAAATCAGAATTAGGAGCTTACAAGACAAGAGAGATTTTAGAAAATTATATATGTGGAAGACAATTTTAAAATGCTGTGTTAGAATATATAAAAGGGATATGAAACTATAAAGATGATAGGAAAATGATGGGAATGGAAACAGAAATTAGAAATATAAAGGCCATTTAGAGAGATCAGGACAAAAGGAAAATACATTGCTTAACATTTTTTTTTTCTCACTGGAAAACCACCTGAGTTTGCAGGTCAAAAGGATTTGCAGAGTCTGAAATGAAAATCCTGGTAAAAGAAATATATTTCATGGCTAAAGGAAAAATCAATAGCAAGGGCCATGCCACCTGGAGTTCCTTTTTCACACACAGATCAATAACATTTGGAAGTGGCTCTGATGGGGTTTAGAGAGTAACAGGATCATACCAGATAGGAAGCCAGCAGGGATCAGGCTTTCACTTGACGTGCTTCTCACTAATAAGATGGAATCCCCCCAAAATGATGGGAGTAATGTCAGGGAGAAGGAACCTGTCAATCATCCTGAGGGCAAGAAACAGAGAATCAAATACAGAAAGGCAGCTATGGTTTCTCAACAAAGAAGTGATTAGCCAAAGACCATTGCTGCCATCCCCACAGTCCCAGATCCCTTCCTCAGGCTGCTAGGTTAGGGAACTTTCCTTCATTTTAGGATTTAAGGGAGAAATTTACCAGATCATTTTGGGATACATAACAGGTTAAAGTTATCCTCATTCAAGGATAATAATGCCAATACAGAACAGAATGGAATCTGACAGAATTGTAAATTATTCTGAAAAGTAAAGTAAGAAAAATAAAATAGAGGCAGAAAATATACTTTTGAGAAAAATTTTCAGCAAGAAACAGAAATGCACCAACACTGTGTTATAAGTTAAAAAAAAAAAAAAAAGAACTTTTGCCAGGCTGGTGTGGCTCAGTGGTTGAATGTCAACCCTTGAACCAGGAGGTCACAGTTCCATTCCCAGTCAAGGCACATGCCTAGGTTTTTGGCTCAATCCCCAGTAGGGGGTGTGCAGGAGGTGGCCAATCAATGATTTGCTCTCATCATTGATGTTTCTATCTCTGTCCCTCTCCTTTCCTGTCTCTGAAATAAATAAAAACATTTAAAATTTTCTAAAGAAAACAAGAACTTTTGTAACAAAAGTTAATTAATGGGATGTTAGAAAAGCAGCGGAGTTAAAAATGGAGCCATCCCAGTAAAGCAAAGAATGTACGGAAATGTCCCAAACACATGTTAAAATGTCATTAGAGAAGTGCACATTAAAACAGCAAGGTATTACTGCATGTCTACTAGAATGGCTATAATCCAAAAGATTGGTGATATCAAAAGTGGCAAGAATATGGAGAAAATGCAACCCTCACACATTGTGGGAATAAAAGGTGCTATAACCATTCTGGAAAACAGTTTAGCAGTTTTAAAAAATTTTGGATTTTTTTTTAGTTTTATTGGTAAATCGTTGACATACATCACTGTATAAACTTAAGGTGTAGAGCATGATGGTTTGATTTACTTACTAGGAAGTGATTACCACACTAGGGTTTGTCAACATCCATCATCTCATATAGATGCAATAAAAAGAAAAGAAAAACATTCTCTGTGTAATGAGAATTCTTAGAATCTACTCTCTTTGACAACTTTCCTAGGTGTCATACAACAGTGTTAACTATAGGAGGTCATGAGGTACTGACTCTAGTTAACTCTGCCCTATGATATATAGCTGATTCTTAAAACTTTAACCATACAGAGTGGGGCAAAAGTAGGTTGACAGTTTTGAGTACAGAAAACACAGTTTATTCTTGTATTATTACTTATTAGTATTCTCCATAAGAAGACCTATAAAACAACTTTGCCCCATCCTGTATTTATAATACTTAGCACAGCATTCAGTATATGGTTTAGTTGCAGTAAAAGCTTATTGAATGACTAACCAAAATATATATTCTAACCATGATTATTTCTAAGAGGTAGTAATAATTTCTTCATAATAATTTAAATTTTTCTAATTTTTCCTTAATTGACATTAAATTACTATTTGATATTAAACTTATAAACAATTGAAAAAAATCAATGGATGAATCCAAGT
>NW_006286678.1:1030215-1034817 GCF_000327345.1 Myotis davidii | reverse complement strand
ACGACTTTTGGGGAATTTCTTTGAATTATTTTGTTTTTATTGCAACTAAAAAAAGTAAGCTAAATAATCTGCCTAGAAACAAGAAGAAAATTTTTGATAGGTTGTTAGGTGACTGAATCATATACAAAAACCCAGTTTTATTTCTGCAATTAAATGATATAACTTGTAGTTAAATTTCTGAAGGTACTGTGAGGTCACGCTAATTGGCCTTTTAACAATTTGTTGCTTATTAAATATTTAATAAGATTCCTAGTGAGCAGGCTATGGTATCATATGAGTAGCTTCCAGACTTTGTAAAGTTGAAGAGTTCAAGGTGATCCTCTATGACCATGATCCCCCAACGAGTCAATACTGTAAATAAGCAGAATATAAAGGAGTTGCCACTGACAAACCATGGAAGGCATACAGGAAATGTACTGCAGTACAACAGTTTTGTGTTTTACTAATATCATTACTTACAGTTAAATTAGTTTTTAATTTCATTATAAAATTCCATTATTAACTAGCAGGTTCTCAAAGCTATTTATTCATTTGCTTAGTCTGTTTGTTTTTATACAGCATCTAATCTCTGACTTTTCTTAATGACTGTTGACGTTGCCATAAACTGGATCACTTAATCATTGGATGGTATAAATGGAAAATCACTCTCTGTGCTGCATTTCATCTTGCAGTTACATAACTCTACAGGCTCTTATAGGGCAAATGAGAAAGCCAAAGGGAGGAGGATTATCAAGCATATATTGTGAGTATGAAAGAAGCCCTTCAATTTGTTGCAATGTATAGTGTTCTTTTATAAAATGTTTTTATTGATTTTAGAGAGAGAGAGAAAGAGAAGGAAAGGGAGTTAGAAACATCAATGATGAGAGAGAATCAACAATCAGCTGCCTCCTGCATGCCCCTTTTTGGGTATCCAGCTGTTACCTCCTGGTTCATGGGTTGACGCTCAACCACTGAGCCACACTGACAGGGATGTACTAGTATCGTGTTCTTTGAATTACTCATTGCATAAACTATACTGAACCTTCTGCTTACACCAGCATGATAGCAATGAATTTTACTATGTCATCTTTGGTTTTAATGTTATTTTGAATCCTTCTCTGTTATGGAGTAGATTAATAGAATAGGCGACTGTCATTATGAATTATTTATATTTATTTACATATGCACTCATGTAGATATATATTTGTAATAGCATCACTGCTTTATCTCCATGTCATACCTGTGTACATTTGACTCATGCTGTAGCATCAGGAAAAAGTATGGAGTCAAATGACTATTTTCATCCAATCTACCATTGCTGGTCATGGGTACATCAACCCACCCTTCATTTTAGATCCCCAAGAAGGGATTTGATGAGCATCCAATGTACAGTGAAAAAAGTCAAGGAAACGGAAAATCACTGTTGACAAACATGTTGTCTGGGCAGACTGCTTCTCATTTGATGATGAAAACAACCACCACCACCACCACCTCAGCAACATCTGCCACGACAACAAAGGCCAATGGAAAAGTTGTTACAGAGCCAGGGACAGGAAGGAAGGACGTGGCCTGCCTTGGAGGCTGAGGCTAAACACTGTGTGTATGTAAATCATGAAGATAAAAATTATGTATATGTGTGCATGTGTTTAGTTTTAGAAAATTATTTGTTAATAAGAGTTACTGCTATTTTGGAAAAGGAAAAACTAGAGAAATAGAAGCAGAAGCAATAATAGAGATATATAACAGCAGAAAAGTTTCCTGAAAGGAATCTATACAAATAAAAAAGAATTAAAAAGTATAAAGAGAAAAATCACACATAGATATTTACTGGCAACATATGTTCAGATGAACAGAAAATTTTTAATGCATATAACATGTACCTGAAAAGGAATAAAAATCTGGCTGGCTCAGAATTCCAGGAGTGATAAGTGCTAGAGAACAATGGGGCACTGATTTCAAATTTCTGTGAGGAGACTTTTGGAGCTCACCAATTTAATACCTATTTAAGGTAGATTTCATGTGTAAATGGAAGAGAAACACATTTCATATATGCAAAGTATGGAGAAACACTTAAAATTATTGAATGTTTTATTCCCATGTCCCAAGAATGAGCAAAACATATGGTTATAAAAGAATTGTGGTTATGTGAAACTAGTGAAACATAGGATTAAACCAAATATTTATAGTAAAATGAGTTTTTTTGTTTGTTTGTTTTGTTTGTTTTTTAATCCTCACCTGAGGAGTGAGGGCATTTTTTCCATTGATTTTTAGAGAGAGGGTAAAAGGGAGGAGGGAGGAGGAGGAGTGGGGGGGGGGAGAGATTGAGAGAGAGAGAGAGGAGAGACAGAAACATTGATGTGAGAGAGACACATCGATTGGTTGCCTTCTGCATGTGTCACGACTAGGAATGGGGATTGAACCTGCAACGCAGGTATTTGCCCTTCAAAGGGACTGAACCCTTAACTCTCTGGTGTGCAGGCTGACACTCTAACCATTGAGAAACACAGGCCAGGGCGTAAAATGAGATTTAAATTAAATGAAAATTTCAAATAATTTTTTGAAGAGTATATGTAATCTTACAATTTTATTAACAATAATTTGGACCTAATATGTCAGTAAAGTTGGAGGTATATGTGATGAAAGCATTCCATATGTTTTTAAACACACACACACACACACACACACACACACACACACACACTGTTCTCACATATTCAGTTCTTATATATTCAGTTGCTAAATACAGGAATGATAGGCAGTCAGCACTCATACACTGGCTGCCCTGTGTCATTATACAATTTGTTTATAGCTGGTAACTTTTCTGATTAGACAAAGTGAACATTCTGATTGACTGTACTATACCAGGTGTTAAATGTTTTGAATATCATCCAAGTTGAATGAATGAGTGGATAAATGAATTATTACAGTTGATCTCCCTTCATCTTCACCCTATATTCTTCAGGGTATTTTCATCTCACATTTATGAGTCTCTGAGCAAGGTGTATATCTTATTTATACTAAATATGCCTCTCCTTTCTTCACATAAAGCATAATCAGCCATTTTTATGCAGCTGCCTGACCAAGTCTGAGGACAACATTAATGTTGCCTTTGTTTTTTTATTTTTTACAATATAAAGGTTTTTTAGTTCTCTACCCATACTCTATATAATAGTGGATGATCATCTGCAACTATGGCTATTATTTCTGAGTCTATTCTTAATTTTTGTCTGTGGGCATACTGGGTTCCTTGGGCACTACTTAATTCTTTCCATGTCATGCCTGTTAGGTGTCCTTAATAAGTGGATATATACCTCACTTCTTAATTTACTCCCTCCCCATTAGAGATACATCTACTACTAAGACTAGAAGGGCTCATGGGCGTTATGTTGTCCTTTAAAAAGTGACTAGGATGGCAGTGATTCAATAGTGGTATTTAATTATGCTTAATTGAGGCAAAGCTTCAACCAATGTCCAGACCTCCTGTTCCATTTTCAGGACCTTTTAATCAGGTCAGTTCATTTTGGGGCAAACATATGTTTCCCTGTATTACTAACGTGTGCTGCATTTCTAGCCCAAAGCTTAGCATTTTGGTGCCTTAGCTTGCAGTCCAGAAATCTAAATTTCAATCCTTGACACCATCTGCATAGCCAGTCTTTCACCTCCCATAGCCTACTTTCTTTGTGAAGCTCCCAAATGTTAGTTGAAAGAAGCAGTGACAACACCACCTGTGCCCCTCAGATTCCTGATCCAGACTTTCCAGTCCCAAAAGATGTTTCCTGGAGACTACTTTATTGTGTAATTTATTTATTAATTAATTAAAACTTAGTGAGCAGCTATTGTGTGCCAGGCAATGTGCTAGTTGCTTCTCTCCCAGCTGAACTGTAGTTGAACCAATTATGAATTTATGGGAGTATTTCTCTTGCAATATGCAAACAAGTAAGTTGCCTTTCCCCTGCTAAGAGTATTTCTGGCTTGCTTTCCCCCTAAAATTCTAGAGATACACTTAAGCTACCTTGGAATAAAATTTCATTTTATTTTTTAAAGCTTCTCTTTTTTTCTTTTTAAGGTAAGCACATTGTGTTCATTTAGACACATTAGAAAATTCAGGTAAGCAAAAAAGACAAAGATTGTATAGTGCATGCTTTAAAAAGATCTGGGAGAAAGTACTCTGACTTTCTGGGACTTGAGACTTGAGGCAGGGAAGGGAAGAGGCTAGAGATGATACTTTTGTTTGTTCACTTCTGTATGGCTTGAATTTTTATGATCGTATATTGTTTTTATAATTAAAGAAAAGATCTAAATATATACTATGAAACAAAAACATCAAGGTCACCTAGAATTGGCAGTCTTTTCCCTTCGGGGGCACACGGGAAGAAAACTTAAGGAACTAAACTATACTTGCATTTAATTGTTAGGATTTTATTAGATTCAGAATATGGCTTGTAATCTATTGTTGCTATCTGGATCTGACCTGAGGAGGCTATTGATAGACAATTCTGAAGGATGCTGGTATGGGTTGAATTGTGTTTCCCCCAAAATATATGTTGGAGTCCTGACCCCCCGTACCTCAGTATGTGACCTTATTTGGAGATAGGGCCTTTACAGAAGTAATCAAGTTAAAAT
>NW_006286678.1:1024032-1028738 GCF_000327345.1 Myotis davidii | reverse complement strand
AAGGCATGATTAAAAAAAGAAAGAAAGAAAAAGAATCTATTGGGCTCCCAATCAATATACTTAAAGGTTAGATTTTTCTGGGGTTTCGGGTCTCCAGTTCAGGAGCTAGTGGGGAGGTGTCTTTTCTTCTGTGTTTGATGTCTATCAATCACATTGCTTGTGATTTTGGGATTTAGAAATCAATAAAGGGACAAAAAGAAGAATGGAATACCGTATTATGCAGAATTTAGTTTAGAAAACAGGACCCACTCTAGGTATTTCTGCAAGAAGAGAATTTAATACAGATAATTAGGTGCTTTCAAAACCATTAGAAGAGCTGAGGGTATAGAAGGTCAAGGAAGGCCATTGCTAGATTTCAGGTTTACCACCAGCATTCAGGGAATTAGCAAGTTCTAGGAACATCACAATCCCGCAGCACCAAGTTGGAAATTCATGAGGAAACATGTTAGAAGTACTTGTAAAATCCTGCATATACAAAGGCCCATGTTCACTGTAGCCAGGGAACGATGTTTGACTTTCCTCTCTCTTGTCACTGGACTGATTCTGTGCCAGGTTGTGCTGGGGTCTGGTCCTGCCCTGGCACAGTCTATGACTTCGGGTTCTTGACTTGTGTGAGAAAGATTTCAAGAACGAGTCTTGAGAGTCTGAGTGAGAGCAATAGCAAGTTTTATTCAGGTAGAGACAGGCCAGGATGTGGGTGCCACTGTGAAAGAAGCTAAAGTACAGATCTGAGTGGACATGGGCCATATTGAGAGTGAGTTGCACATATGGTCAGTCAGTCCTTGGATTTTATGTGTTTCCAAGGGGTTGTTTCTAAGCTCTGGTGCTATATTCTGACTCCACCTTCTGTTTGGGAGGGTGGTTGTGTTTCTAATATAGTCTGTTCTGAAAGTGTCATGGAATTCATACTCTTATACCTGTGGTGTCAATTTCCATTATAATGATGGTATAATGAGCTTTCGAGTCTGTGGTCAGTTTTTCCTCCATCTTGGATGGATATGGTTTTATCTTACCCTTGTTGTTTTTGCTGTTAACTTCTGGACCACTGAAGGGTTTTCTGCCATAAACTATTTCCCTTTGATCTTGTGGAGGGGGGCTCTGGTGAGAGGACCTAGCGGCTTATCCACCTGTGATGTCAGCTTCTACTTCCTCATTCCACTTGTCAGGATTTCCCCCTAACTTCTTTTTATCCTGCTTCACTACCTTTGAATCATACAGGATGCCTCTCATTTGCATTCTATAATCCAGAACTCTATTATAGGGATTTTGGGAAATCTAGTTCCCAGGCAGTCATTCCCTGAGATGAAGGTGACAGCATAAAGGGGTGGGGTTGGGTGGGATAAGTTATAAATGGACAATCTGCACAGAGGCCTTAACCAATATTAGATAGAGGATCTTTTTTTCTGTCTTGAGTACAACTTTGAACTTTCCCAAAGTGCAGTTCCCATAGTCATTAAAATACATTATAGTTGAATATTTTCATTGTAAATACAAAGTATAAGGTCTAAGTTTGCCATGAAAATGACATCATTTTTCAAACAAGGAAAAAACCTCATTATTCCTTTTGAGAAAAGCAAAGGCCTTGGTGCATTTATTAATATGGTCAGGTATTCATTTAATTTATTGTTCAGTTACAGTTTACCTACAATGTTATATTAGTTTCAGGTTTATAACATAGTAATTAGACATTTATATAACTTCTGAAGCGGTAACCCTGATAAGTCTAAGTATCCATCTGAAATCATACACAATTATTTCAGTATTATTGACTATATCCCTATGCTGTACTTTACATCCCCGTGACTATTTTTATAACAGGCAATTTGTACTTCTTAATCCATTTCATTTTTTTCACCCCTTTCCCAGATCCCTCTCCCATTGTGCGACCATAAATTTGTTCTCTGTATCTATGAATTGTTCTTGTTTGTTCATTTCTATTGTTTTTTAGGTTTTATATAAGTGAAATCATATGGTATTTGTCCTTCGCTGTCTGACTTATTTCACTTAGCATAATACTCTCTAGGACCATTTATGTAGTCACAAATGGCAATATTTCATTCTTTTTTATGGCTGAGTAATATTACATTGTGTATATGTACCATGTCTTCTTTACCCATTGGCCTACTGACAGACACTTAAGTTGCTTCTGTATCTTGGCTATTATAAATAATGCTGCAGTGAGTATAGGTGTGCAAAGCACTTTTCAAATTAGTGTTTTGAGTTTCTTCAGATAAATACCCAGAAATGGGATAGCTAGGTCATATGGTAGTTCTATTTTTGAGGAACTTCCATATTGTTTTCTGTAGTGGCTGCTCCAATTTACAATCTCAAAAGTGCACAAGAGTTCTTTCTTCTTCACATACTCAACAACACTTTGTTCAGTTGCCCAAGTAGACATACCCAAAAAATATTTCTAAGAGTGATGTCAGAGAGTTATTGTCTATGGAAAGTGGTTGTTTCATTTTTTTTGCATGTATCTGCCCAGTTTTCCCAGCACCATTTGTTGAAGAGACTGCCTTTATGCCATTGTATATTCTTGTCTCCTTTGTCATAGATTAATTGACCATGTAGGCATGAATTTGTTTCTGGGCTCTCTATTCTGTTCCATTGATATGATCAGCTATTGAAACATCAATCAAGATGGTGGGCTTCTGCCAAGTTAAGAGAAATACTTAATTGAAGCAACTTGCTCTGTATGTTAGAAGAAGTGAGTGATTATAACTCGCTAACATCCTGCTCTATGCTAGCAGCTTTCCCTAGGATGAAATCCTCAAGGCTGAACATACATCATAGCTTCAGTTTTCTGACAGCATCTGCAGAAGACATCATTGCCATAGCAGAACAGTCACCGTAAATTACCCGAGTTAGAAAAGCGAGGGCCCCTCAGTAGAGAAATTAAAGGAAGAAGACAAAGAAGAAAGCATACTACGAATTTTACCCATTTATTGCTTATTTTATTTATCCCTATCCATGTAAACCACAAATGTCACAGGTACTTTGTTTTGTTACTTCCGTATTTTTAGGGTTGGAACAGAACCTGGCATATAAAAGTTACTCAGATATTTTGGGGAATTAAAAATTCAATCATAAGATTTGTTTCTAAATAGGGAAATTTGTAGTTCTTAGGTTATAAATGCCTTGAGGGTTGCCATTTGACACAAACAAAATATCAACAATGACTTGATTAACAAAGAATTTTGCTGTAGTATACACTGATATTTCCAGAGTTCTTGAAAAAAAAAAAGTAGTTAGAAGAGATTAAAGATTAATGTCATACGTGGGTCTCCTATCACTTTGTCTTAATTTGCTTAGGATAGCAATTCTTTCACAAACTACAGCTAAACCACTGTCATACTTCATGAGAGATATCAAATTAATGGGGTCTGAATGAAATGATCTTAATAATCTGTATAGAATTGATGACTGTCTATTGTAGAAACATCATTTGGTCTATGCATATGTAATTCATATCTTAAGGGGCTGATGGAAGGAATTAGAAGATTTAATTTATGCTATGAAAATATTCTTTCTGAGCCTCACTCACCAGTTCAGCACATAAAATCAAAAGTTTACTCCTATATATTAAATATGGTAAGTGGATAATTTGAAAGGGAGGAAGAGGAGAAAGCTATAGAAAGAGGTATAGTTTTCTAGAGAATAATCTCTTTCACCCTTTGTCTTAAGGAGGTTCTTTTGTACCCCAAACAATAAGACTGGGATCAATGGCATTGATCTTCGAGCTCATAGGCCTTAATGCTGCCCAGTGGACTTAGAAGAGACTGACAGCAGACTCATGCATATCATATTATGCAAGTTTTTGAGGTTAGAAATATTTAACAGGCTGAAGACACTATTGTTCTTGAGATTAGATGGATCAGTGAGTTTGAAAATGAAACCAGGGTGGAGAGCAAAACCAGAAAGGATCTAGAACCAGTGACATCTTACATTTTGTGGGCCAACTACGGCCCTGCAATGTGGTTAGTGAGGTCTTTTCTTGAGGCGACATTGCCAATAGTTAGTTTGCTTAGCAGTGTTTCTCAACCTTCCTAATGCCGCGACCCTTTAATACAGTTTCTCATGTTGTGGTGATCCCCAACCATAAAATTATTTTCGTTGTTACTTCATAACTGTAATTTTGCTACTGTTATGAATCATAATGTAAATATCTGATTTGCAGGATGTATTTTCATTGTTACAATTGAACATAAGTTCGACCCCAAAAGGGGTTGCGATCCACAGGTTGAGAACCGCTGCTCTAAGGGGCAAACAGATTGGAGGCCTCTAATAGGCTCTTTGCAACAGAGAGGAAAGCAGGGCCATCGTTCACACGCTTCCTCTCCCTCTCTGATCGGCTCACCTGAAATACGTTGGGTTCTCAATTATGAAGAGATGGTGCCTACTTTTCACTGATTCATCTCTGGAAATCACATCCTAAAGCAGAGTGTAGAAAAAGAAATCATATTTTTTATTGTGCAGTTGACGTTGGAAGTCCCAGCTGTTTCTCGGCATGAAATTAATTATGTCAGTGACCAGTAGACCGTTGTAAATGCAAAGAGCTTGAAGTCTTGATGGCAATTGAATTAGTAAAATCAAAGTTCTATTTAAAAAAGACATAAATGTACTAAACACATTCAGAGGACCCCAGTGCACTAGACAGGGCACCTGTGATTTTATTGTATGAAAAAGTTGGTCTTTTGAAAATGAAC
>NW_006286678.1:1005940-1023375 GCF_000327345.1 Myotis davidii | reverse complement strand
ACCATGGCAACCAAACAAAACAAAAGACATATACATCCATATGTTCATTGCAGCATTATTTACAATAGCCAAGATACAGAAGAAACCTAAGAGTATATACATCACTACATGAACGGATAAAGAAGAAATGGTGCGTATACACAGTGGAATATGACTCGGCCATAGAAAGGATGAAACCTTGCCTCTGCAACAACATGGATGGACCTAGAGCAGTGGTCGGCAAACTGCGGCTCATGAGCCACATGCGGCTCTTTGGCCCCTTGAGTGTGGCTCTTCCACAAAATACCGACTTCTGCGCATGGGGCACGAAATTTTAATCGCACTGTACATGTGTGCCCGCACGTGGTATTTTGTGGAAGAGCCACACTCAAGGGGCCACAGAGCCGCAAGTGGCTTGCCAGCTGCAGTTTGCCGACCACTGGCCTAGAGAATTGTGAGTTCTTTTTGGTGTTGCACTTGAGGAGAAAGTAGGCAACAAATGAGAAAGAGGAGTCTTTCCAGTAGCTGGAGGGAGCATGGCACCAAGAGAAGACAAAAGGAAAACATCTCACCTGAACAGTTTGCTCAGTGGTTGAGCATTGACCTATGAACCAGGAGATTACGGTTCGATTCACGATCAGCACATGCCTGGGTTGTGGGCTCAATTTCCCAGTGTGGTATTCAGTTGAGCCCCCTGCATAGGAGGCAGCTCATCCATGATTCTCTCTCATCATTGATGTTTCTATCTGTCTCTCCTCCCTTTCTCTCTCAGATAAATTAAAAATATATTTGAAAAAGGAAGACATCTCAGTGTAGGTTGGATAACATAGCATGCAATTGTGCAGAGGCCAGCAAAGTCCACAGCCAGGGCCACTGACGTATCAGAGTAGTAAACTTGTGCAGTACAAAGAGAATTCTTAGAGAATGTTATGATTATTTTAACTATAGTACAGAATATCAGACGAGGGCATAAAAAGAGTTAAGGATGTTTAGGACAGGAATGAAAGTAAGAAGATAAAACATCCTACTCCTAAGCAAATGCATCCTCTTATTTTTATGTTCTGGGTTTTTCCTTCACTAAGCAATAGAGAACAATTGAACTATACAAGGAAAGCCCCCGCTTCAGGTGACTTTGTCTCAGGAGGGAACATGGTATTTAGAAAAAGGACCCTATCATGCTCTCTGGGTTGATGCTGAGATTTGACACCTACACCTTGGACAAACCCCTGCAGTTGAGAAACTAATGGCAGTCCTGGGTGGTTCAGGAAGGATCAACATTGAATATACCATTGCTACATCCATTTCTGGGGAGGAAGTTTGGATCTGGAGAGTGTGTTGCTGTGGGATCAGTGGAATTGGGTGCTTGAAGGTATTAATTCTTTCTTTTTTTAAAAAAAATAGTGTTCTTTAATGTATAAGTCTTTGCTTCAAGATCTTGGGTATTTTAGGTATTCAGTTGGCTCATGTGGGGCGATTTAAGAGGCTTGGTAGAAAAAGTTCCCCATTCTCTTTAGGTAACTCATTAAGCAGCAGAATGACTCTAAGCATCAAACACCAGGAAGGAACAGTATGAAGGCCTGTGAGGCAGTCACTGACATCCCCAAATTAATTTGGGAGTGGAAGACAAAGATAACCAAAAATGACCAGATCTGTAAGAAAATTTAAAACCCTAGTTGCAAGGAATAATTTAATCTTATTCAAAATCTTAAAACAGAAAGGTAATGATTGAAAACTGAGTCTAGATGCAGTATAAAATTTTATCTTAAATCCAAGATTTGCAGTTGCTAGAATGTAAGTTGTCATGCATGTCAGGAAATTTCAATATTCCAGTGTTGGGAAAATGATTGTGTTTTCCCGGGTTAGTTTTTTCCACTTGAAGACTGTAATTGTGTGCACAGTTCCTGGTCCTTAGGATACAATGATGGTTTCATAATCTCACCCCACTTAGTCACAGTGCCTCTGCAGTGCACCCTACAAAGCACTGAATAGACTTAAATAAAAGTCTTCTGACTGCACAGTAGAGAGATGATTAATAGCAAAACAGCCAGGTCTGCCCAAAGTGATTGCACCATAGCTCATCTTCTCAGTTTCTCGCATTTTTTATTAAAATGGTAGATTGATTTTTCTGCTTTCACAGCTTTTACGGTATAAGAGGATGCATTTCTTGTCTGGCAGCCTGCAGTTGGAAAGTTGAGTCCCTATGACTGTGTGTGTGTGTACGTGTGTGTGTTCGCACATTTGTATTTGCATGTGTGCATGCATGTGCATGCTCATGCATGTGCAATAGTGCGAAAGTTTTGGACTGAGTGCTAGGAGACCCAGGTTTTATTTTTGCTCACTGTACTCACAGTCCAGATGACTAACCACTTTGAACTTTTACATTTTGCAACATCAATGTTTCTTTGGTGTTCCTCACAGGTATGTGAGAGCACTTCGTCAGTGTTGCTAGGTGAGCCCATGAGGCACTGTGGTGTAATGGTTAGGATCACTGGTGCTGAACACAAGCAGATCTCTGTTTTGAATCCTGGTCTTGTCCTATATTCTCCGTGTGACTGTTGAGAAATTGCTTTGCTTCTCAGACAGTGTTTCCTCATTTGCTTGAAGATGCTGCCATGAGCTTCACATGAGAATGTGTTGATACCAGAAAACCAACATCTTCTAAAATGATGACAACTTGTCTTTTGATAATTAATAAATTTGATTCTCTTTTAATATACGATCATACCTGATAATATATCTGGTATTAATCTTTGATCACTACCTTTCTGGTTCAAGAGAGAATTCAGAAGAGATCAGTTAAACATCTTAAAGATAGAGTTTGAAGTATACGTATGTGGTTCTGTTCCTTTCTTTATATTTTTTCTGCTTTACTCCCAAAATTCTTGGGGTCTGCAGTGGGCCTCAGTAATTGATATTGGAGGTTTTCAGATGAACCCTGCATTTTTCTAGTACATAAAATCATTAATATTGCCACTATATTTCCAGTCAACAATAAAATGCCTAATCTCCAAGACGTATTCCTAGTGTCCTTTTAGTCAACCTTTGTTTCAGATCATCCATGGGTATTTTATTTTAAAATGTTCTGCCACTGTAACCAGCCTGTTTTATGGGGAATCCCCCCAAAAGCTTGCATTGTTGCTTTGAAGAATTATTTATATTCTCCCCAATTTGCCACGAAAAGAAGAAAGATGTACATCATAGTGGTCTATTATTTATTTTCCTAGTAGCAATTTTGTTTGTGCTTTGGACAAAAAGGCATTGCTAAGCTCTTTTTCCTCACAATCAGGGAAAGCAGTGAAAACCTGACAGAGAGTAAGTGTGATTTGTTTCCTTAACAGTGGCTGTTACTCAGAGTTAAGAACATTTCATCATTATCACTGCATTTGTAATATGCGCTTGGCGATAGGTGTTCCGCTAGCAAAGGAAAATACCAGGTGGGAATAAAGTCAGTGAAAAGAAGATGTTCACTAGGAGGAAGCTAATTATCTAAAAAAAATATGTCTTGAGTCTAAAAATGTGTCTGGAGATCTCAGTGCAAGGACCATGTTGGAATTTATACCAGGAAAAGAGACCACACTATGAGAGTCAAAATAAGCAAACCACTTTATTTGGTCAGACTTTGATGCTTAGGCTATTTGTATTCTGCCAGAGTCATAAGATGATTTAAGGCATCACACAAAGATTCATATATGGTAGAAAGATAAAATAAGTTGGAATTGGAATGAAAAATGAATCAAAGGAAAAATAAAGATAGGAAAGTACAATGGGGCCCAGAATTACTTTAGTACAAAAAAGACGAGCGGTGAAATCCTATGCACTTGCCAAGAAAGGGCCAAAAGTTGGCTCACACCTTCCTGTTGGCCATTGTTAAAGGGAAATGCAATCCACTGTGTAGTTCACAATATTAGTAATATACTGAGACATCTCTCCCAAGGATATTTATAGTGAGGGCATTTTGAAATCTAGTTAATGATCATCAACAAAATAAACACAATTAAAAACTTGTGATAAAATGCACATAACATAAAATTTACCACTTTACCCATTTTAAAGTGTACAATTTAGTTGCATTAAGTATATTCACATTATTGTGCGACTGTCACCATTATCTAGTTCTAGAACTTTTAATAAAATGAGAACCCTATATCCACTGAGTGGTCATTCCCCTGACAGTCACCAATCCCCTTTCTGTTGTAACAACATTCTTGTAGTACATGTAATAAACACTTTCACGTCCTGTATGATAATGTTACAAAGTGGGTGACAGCATCTCATTTTCATTTTTATGTCTAGAAAAATGGACTTGACAGAAGAGAGAGTAGATGGCCTCCCTCACCTCTGAGACCACCAGGAGAAACAACTGGGGAGAATTGTTCTACCTAAGTGATTAGGTTGGAAGAATTGCTAAAGAGAGACATTCACCATGATTACTATGGCCTTTAATTTGGTGAATAAAAAAGGCTTAGGTCAAGTTTGTTGAAGAATGACTTATACCCAAGGATTATTGAACTATATTTGCATTTATCACAGTCCTAAGGGTCAGCTCAATTTTTTTCTATTGGTGAGGCTAATTCAATGTGAGGAATAGAGGGAAGCCAAATGGTTGCTCTGAAGGAAAAAGAAACAAGCAAAGATTTGGAAAGCTGGAGGTGAAATGAGTATGATTTATGTCCACTGTGGTAAATTCCAAATAAGCAAGGTTTTAGGGTAGGGAGATGGGAATCAGTAAAATCAGTGTGGAACTCAATTGTGCTCCTTAATTTTTTATTTTAATGTGCTAAGAAGAAAGACTGGTTGATTTGGCTCCAATATTTAATTTGAGTTTTGAGTCATGAGTAAGAGTAGGCATCCTATATAATAAAAGCCTGATATGCAAATTGACTGACTGGCTGAATGACCAGTGGAACAACTGGTCACCATGATGTGTAGGGACCACCAGAGGGCAGATGCTCAATGCAGGAGCTGCCCACAGCCCGCAGGCCCAGACCAGTGGCTGTGGCAGAGGGCGGGGCCAGTGAGCAGGCAGCGCCAGGCCAGCCAAGGCAGGTGCCAGCGGGGGCCTCCCCGATCGCTCCACCTGTTGCCCTGCAGAGGGAGGTGACTGGTAACAGTGGCAGGGGTTGGGGTCAGCGAGTGGGTGGTGCCAGTGGGGGCCCCCCAATCGTCCCACTGGACACCCCACAGATCAGCCCTGATTGCCGGCCCGGCCTAGGGACCCTACCCGTGCACAATTTCGTGCACTGGGTTTCTAATTTGAGTGCAAAGAATCAGCATAAGTTAAGATATGGAGGCTTACACTTTAGGGTACACTCAGAATCATTTTTTTTTAGTCAGATATCCAGTTATTTAATGAGTTTTCTTATTTAATCAGAGTGTTTTTCTTTCCCATAACTTCTCTCCCATTCTCAGAGTCATAACCCTAATGCACGTCTTTGGCATCTTTTGTCTGGTTGACTCCTGAGGCTTTGCAACTGGTCTTTCAAACTCTTGACCATTTAATTCTTTATTCAAACTTCCCAGTATAAGTCCCTAAAGACTGTTTAGGACACTCCACTCATATTACCCTTTTCTTCCTAAGCATTTAATATAAGAAGCATATGATAGTGGTGCCATCTAAATTAGCAGAGGAAAAAATGATATCTATAATAATAAAAGCATAATATGCTAATTAGACCAGACATCCTTTTGGACAACCTTCCGGATGAAGCTGGGGCTGCAAGGTAAGCCTGGGTCCGGGGTACCTGCCAGCAGCCGGAGGGAAGGAAGGCCTTGTCTTGCATGAATTTTGTGCATTGGGCCTCTAGTTTCAAAGAATTGTGCTCAGGCATAAATTATTTACCTTGAGAAAAACACCACTTAAATCTTCATCACGTATCATAATAAATTGCATTAATTAATAATTGTATTAAAAGAATAAAAGTATTCAAAATACAGGTGAGTAGTTCTCTAATTGAAGTTTAGGTAAAAGACTTTCAGTGGGAGAAACGACAAAAAAAAAACTGATAGCCTTGACAACATACAAATTTAAATTATTCAGGTATAGAATATCATACAAGAAAAAGTATGCATGAAGCTGGTCAAATACATAATGAATATGAGAAATCCCTTGTGTGTCTTTTTATTCTTTTACCCTTACCTTGTGGCACTTACTCTTCCCTTGCATGTGCGGTTCCCTCTGCCTGGAATGCTCTTCCTGCATTTCTCTCCATGACTGGTGTTTTTTTATTGTTTAGGTCTGAGGGCAATATTTTCTTCTTAGAAAGGTCTTCCCTGTTAACCTTCTTGAAAGTAGCCAGTCCTCACCCTTTCACCCTTTATGACCTTTACTCTGTAACATTACTTCATAGCTGTTATCACTAACATAAATCATTTAATTAGTGTTCTCACCTATCCCCTAGTATGCAAGATACATAGAATGCATAGACCTCATCTGTCTTGTTCAGCGGCATCTTTTTGAAACATGGTAGGTGCTCAGTAAGTGTTTGTTGAATGAATGAATGAACAAATATATATGTAGAAAAATTGGGAGGATACATAACAAAATGTAATAATAGGTAGAATTTTATAGATGATTAAGTTTTTCTTTTTAAAAAAACTTTTGTGTCTTTCCCAGATTTTCTAAAGTGAGTATGTATTACTTTGTCAGAATTATAACTAAGTGGCACTTAGAAGACATATTTTATTAAACAATAGCATCAATTGTGTCAGGTTATTAATTTCAGTTAGCATTGACAAAAGATGATAAACTAGCAGACTATAAAGAACAAATTTCCTACAAATAAGACTGTCAGCTTACATCCTCTTAAATATCCACATATCAAATACATCCAATTAGCTTAACTAATAATGAAGAAATTAGGCCCCAAAGCACTATCTACACTGGACCTTCTTTTAAGATTCTAAAATAAAACTCTTCAAATAAAAATTTAAAAAAATTAAGTACCACTGCCTCGTTTTAAGAGATGGTTGCCAGAAGTTTAGTCTCCCTAAATCTGCCAGATATTTAAAAGAGAGGTTGGGGAAAAGGCTTGGATATAAAACAATTTGAAAAGTATCACAGAGACACTATCTGCATTGCCTAGTCTTTTGGGGGAAGCTTTCATCACCTTGTGAGTTTCTGCAGGTGTACCTAACAAATTAGCATGTGCTTTACGAGGGTAAATATAAAAGACCAAGGTTGGACTGGGCCCTCTCTTTAGACAGACTCTAATGAGTAAGGCAGATTTAATGAAGAATGAATCTGAATGCTCTGCTGAAATTCTCCTTTTGGTACTCTCGCTAAGCAGGCAATGAATAGAGACTTTTGAATTGGTGTGTGACCTATGAGCATGTGTAACAAATGACTTGGTATATCTGGGGAACATTGGCAATTCTTGAATGTCTGTGTGTGACATTTAAACGTGAGTAACACTTGAGTAAGTCCCAGAGTCAGCTGGAGTCAATAAATGCTATAATCAATATACCATGACATTTGTAACTTGTATCACAGCTCCTCCTAAATCTCTAGGTGCTTGCTTCCTGCAACACATCATTTCCATGCTTTTGTTGCACAGTCCCAGCTGCTGCAAATCTCATCGAGAAGCATTTTTTTCTACTCTGCATTTTCATAGAGTTCAACTTGTATGTTCCTCATGGTTTAGCTCATGTCTTGTCTTTTGTGATGGGAGTGATTTATACTAGTATGCATGGCATCTCCCCGGAAGATGTAACAACTCTCAGACTCAGGGCCTGCACCCAGGCACATCCCTGGGAGCCTACTCAGGGTGGCTCATAAATTCCCATTGGCTATTATCACTACCTGGCTATCGGCTGATCACTACCTGGCAATCTTGATATCCTGCTTCTGTTGCTCTAATATTAATCTAGTGACTCTTAGGAGCCTACTGAATCCAAGGAGGGCTGTTAAGACTCTCTCAGTCTTTTATTGCCTGCTTTGGATGTCTGGAATGTAAGGTTCATTTCCCTGAGCCAGCAAGGAAGATATTCTATAGGTACCCCGCAGTATCTCGTCTCCAGTAGTTCTTCCCAAGTCTAGTGTCCTATGTCCCATGAATGACCTCGAGATAAGGATCTCACATTCTCTTTCTTTTCAATTTTTTAAAATTTAAAAGCAGTCTAGTGTTTATTCCTTTGAAGGTAATCCTTTTTTCCTTTTAAGTGAATTTACTGGGGTGACACTGGTTAACCAAATATTACAGGTTTTAGGTGCACAATTCCACAACACATCATCTGTAAACTGTATTGTGTTTTCACCACCCCAAGTCAAAACTCCTTCCATCACCATTTATCCCCCAATAGCCTCCACTATCTCCCTTCATCCCTTTCCCCCAGCAATCACCACACTGTTGTCCATGTCTCTCTTTTTTTCTCTTTTGCTCAATCCCTTCGTGCCCCCACCAAGGCGCCCCCTTTCCTCATGACAACAGTCAGCTGTTTATGGTGGTAAAATACACAGTGTAAAATTGACCATCATTTTTGACTGTATGGTTCAGTAGTATTAAATATATTCAGATTGTTGTGCAATCATTACTACCATCTATCTCCTTGTAAAACAAAAATTCTATATGCATTAAAAAATAACTCCCAGCCAACATGGCTCAGGAGGTCATGGTTTGATTCCCAGTCAGTGGAGCATGCAGGAGGCAGCCAATCAGTGATTCTCTCTCATCATTGTTTCTTTCTCTCCCTCTCCCTTTCTCTCTGAAATCAATAAAAATATATTTTAAAAAATAACTCCCCATTCCCCCAATCCCCATCAGCCCTGGCAACCACCATTCTGCTTTCTTTCTCTATGTATTTGACTACTCTAAATAACCTCATGTAAGTGGAATCATTCAGTATTCGTCTTCTTATAACTTGCTTATTTCACTTAGCATAATGTACTCAAGGTTCATCTGTGTTGTAGCATATGTCAGAATTTCCTTTTTAAGGTAGAATAAGTTTCAATTGTATCTATATATCACATTTTGTTTATTCATCCATTGGTGAACAGTTGGCTTACTTTCATGTTTCAGCTATTGTGAATAATACTACTGTGGACATTCTCTTTTATTTTAAGTTTGATTCTTTGTATCCATAGAAGTCCCTAAGAGACTGGATTTATTCTATTTTAATCTGTGAGAGGATTGAGAAGAGGATTATGTGTAAGTGATGGATGAAAAAAGCTCCCAGGAGACTTAGTAAGGGATTGGGGGAAGTGGAATTGGGAAGAGGACAAAGCCATCACTTGCAATTTCAGGAACTGCCAAGAAGGTAGCTTTAGCTTGATCCCATAGACAAAATTTGGAATCAGTGCTGTCAGTAACAAAGCAAGAGATCTGAGTTTCATACTCCTGTATCTTTTTTTAAAAAAATATATTTTATTGGTTTTTTACAGAGAGGAAGGGAGAAGGATAGAGAGTTAGAAACATCGATGAGGGAGAAACAGTGATCAGCTGCTTCCTGCACACCCCCACTGCGTATGTGCCCTCAACCAAGGTACACGCCTTTGACCAGAATCGAACCCGGGACCCTTGAGTTTGCAGACTGACGCTCTATCCACTGAGCCAAACCGGTTAGGGCAACTTTTGTACCTTTTAGTCACCCCCTGTGGGGTGTAGACTCCCAGGCACTTCTGGCTTTCAGTGTGCTCCAGCAGCCCCAGAGCAGTCCTCCAGATTAGCACACCATAGCTGGGGAAGGGCGTACAATGAGTAGAAGGGACCTGAGGGGATCTATGTAGAGCACAAGCAATGTCCACTCCAACTTCTCACGGGGTGTTTACATTCAGTGTCCTAGGTATAAACCATCACTTACAATGTCCACTTCATGGCATTTCCAGGATGTCCATTAAGAATTCACGAACTCTTTCCACTGTCTTTCCATGCCACCATAATGGTGCCATGAATGTCCTGGCTGATGCTATCAAGAGTATCAACAATGCCAAAAAGAGAGACAAACACCAGGTTCTTGTTAGGCAGTGCTCCAGAGTTGCCATCTGGTTTATAGCTGTGATTATGAACCATGGTTACATAGGCAAATTTAAAATTATTGATGACCACAGAGCTGGGAAAATTGTTATGAACCTCATAGGCAGGTTAGACAAGTGTGGAGTAAGCTTCAGATTCCACGTGCAACTCAGAGATCTAGAAAAATGGCAGAACAACCTGCCTTGGGCCTGTTAGCTTGGTTCATTGTACTGACAACCTCAGTGGGTATCATAGACCACAAAGAAGCAAGACAAAAGCACACAGGAGGGACAATTCAGGGATCCTTCTAGGGTTGTAATACATACTTGCATATAAAATGCCTAAATGGAAAAAAAGAATTCATAAAAATATGACTCCTAGTCACCTTCTTCAGTATGCCAGCATTTCTTAGAGGGATACTTCTGTAGAAACTCATCATATTTTCTAAATCCCTCCTTAGATGTCCATTATTATCTGTTACTGTCTTTGCAAGCCTCCTGTTTCCATTGAAATTAGTTTTGAAGGTTGTTCATAAGTTATAAGAACGACTTCCCTCTTACACTATGGAAGGCAAACATTTTGGGACAATATGGCAGCCAAGGGATATTATTAATGTCATTTTACAAATTCATGAATACAGCCTTGATTATATGAGTGAACATTTATATCAGTGTGCAACTTCTAGAGACTTCCTGTCGTTGGCAATGCTGCATGGAGGAAAGATGTTATTAAAATCCACAAATCCATCTCTCCCACTGTGAACATAACTTTTAATTTGACAGTCATAAAAGTCATCAACTATAACTTTAACCACCATTTGAAAGATAGAGGAATTGAGGAAGAGAAAGTTAAATGCATTTCACTGAAGTTGTATTAATCCAGCAATAGATCCTTCTATTAACTACAACTTACTCATTTCAGTAAAAAATAAATTTCTTTCATTGAACATGATTAGTAATATGGTTTAAATCTCTTCAAAAAAAGTTTCCCCTTTCTAGCCTCCATTCTTTCTATTTGCCATATACATTTAGGTTAAAACAAATGAATTTTGAAACTCAATGGTAAGATTGTGCTTTATGCTATTAGGGCCTAAGAATCTTTGATGTTTGTAGTCAGGATATTGAGATAGAATTTTACTGAGTGAAGTTCAAATTAGATTGAGAGTCAACCACTAGGTGACTTCTATGTATCTTGACCTCTGTGAGTATTATTCAACTCAATCCATACAATACTCTTATAGGAAGACATTATTGGTCCCAATTTTACATTGAAGGTTACAATTTTAACAGATAGAATTATTACCATTTATTATCACCATACCTAGCAACATCATTCTCCTAAGTCCCATGATCATCTGGAACTCTCACTTAAGAACCACATAACTGGCCCTAACCAGTTTGGCTCAGTGGATAGAGTGTTGGCCTGTGGACTAAAGGGTCCCAGGTTCGATTCCGGTCAAGGGCATGTACCTTGGTTGCGGGCACATCCCCAGTAGGGGGTGTGCAAGAGGCAGCTTATGGATGTTTCTCTCTCATTGGTGTTTCCAACTCTCTATCCCTCTCCCTTCCTCTCTGTAAAAAAATCAAAAAATATATATTTTTTAAAAAAAGAACCACATAACTGGCAGTCATTGATGCTTTACCAAAATGGGGAAAAGAGATTAAATTTATGACCTATTATTAAAAACAGCCCTTAAATATTATGGATATTATAAGCAGTATCTATAGAGTTGGGGAATCTCCAAACATATATTTTGGAGAACAAGGGAAGTAGACATTATGGGAAAAGACAAAAGACTGTAAGGGCATCTGTTAGCTTTTGCCAATGGAAATGTAGAAACAGTATAAGCATGTACTGAACAAGCACAGTGCATGGCATACAATAATAAAATCAACTTTATTTTAGAGTCGTAGTATATCTTTAAGTTGACTGTATAAAGATACCTCTCCCCTTGCACTGGGTGAATACCCCAATGCCAGTGAAAACAGTAATAGCAGAAGTAACAATAATACCACCATATATTTTGATACACTTTACACTGTACAAAGTGTTTTAGTTTAGATGCTCTAATTGAGTATACATTTGAGTATAAAAAAGTTTTAGAAGTTATTACTCCCATTTTACAGTTGAGAAACCTTAAATTCAAGGAAGAGTAAGGACTTTTCTAGATGATAATAGCAATATTAGTAGATCATGTATATTGCTCATTAATTTTAATGTTTATTAATAGATGGTGTCTCTTGACATTTAATATTATTAGCTACTAATAGATAATATTTATTGGCAGCTCAAGGAATTGCATAATTTAATCATCACAAACCTCTGATTAGGTACCACTTTAAAATTTCCCAATTTTTCAGATGAGGAAACTGAGAGAGGAAGTTAGGCAACTTGCTCCAAAGTCCAGGATTAGAACTCAGCAAGTCCATTATGCTTGTATGTTGGCTTAGATTCATACTCTGGCTTTTCCTCTGTCCTAGCTCTATCCCTGAAATCCAAAGCTCAACATGGGATTTAGTGGTTCCAATTCAACTACCTTGTAAGAGAAGAAAATTTAACAACTGGCATGCCTGTCAAATAATCTAACAATATATGAGATGCTGGGTATTGAGAGCGTATTGATGGTACAAGCCAAAGCTGTTGATCAAAGGAACAAAAGACCCATACCTCTTTAGAGTCAGCCTTGCATTTGTTTGCAGCTGAAAATAATGATGAGTTTTTGCTATAATCGAGCAAATTGACAAAGATCTAGAAACTGCACAATTAAGCCAATCTCAACTTGGCACTGATAAGGAATAAAGCTCCAGCCCATGAGATGCCTGTGTAGTTATGAATAAGGATCTCCAGGTGCTTTTCAGCCCAACATTTTGGAGGTTGGATAATTCGCCTGAGTCAAACTCTGTGACTTATGTGAGAATAAGTTTTGTGAGTGCCTGAGCAGGGGCAGAAATTGTGTTACACAGATGGAAGGCTAAAGCGCAATTTGAAGTATTGTCACATTGTGTCAGTGGCTAAAAAAGTTTCTGCAAGCAGTCAGAACATGTTGCTGCACATTACTCACATAAAAAGATTGCTTAGTTTTAGCAAAATTCTCTGGTCATGAAGGTGAAAACCATATTATCAGAGTTTCTTATCGTCATCTATAAGACAGTAATCTTCTATTACATGGATGTGTGCATGTGTGTTGTGTTAAGACAAACCCTCACCAATGTTCATCAGTGACATTAATGAGGCCTAATTCAAATACCATATATAATTTTTATAAATATATTCTATAGCCCTTCTTATTAAAAAGATAGGCTAGATTAGGGTTTCTTAGCTGTGACATTCTTTTTATCTTTATTTTATTGTGTGTTTTTTTTATTTTATTTCAGAGAGCATAGGAGAGGGAGAGATAGAAACATCAGTGATGAGAGAGAATCATTGATTGGCTGCCTGCTGCACGCCTCCCACTGGGGATAGAGCACGCAACCCAGCCATGTGCCCTGACTGGAATTGAACCATGACCTTTCAGATCATAGGGCAACATGCAACCACTGAGCCATGCCAGCCGGGAGCCGTGACATTCTTGACATTAATCTATTGTTGATATATGGCTCCAGCATCTTTATGGCAGATGTGATTTTACTTTTTTTTTTTTTTTTTAGCATCTTCCCCAATTCAGGAGAAAGTATAGCAAATATCAGTTATGTCACACAACACAATGTTAGAAAAGGCAGGAGACTTCACAATGTTTTCCCCTATTTTTTTTTTACCCTTACTTGAGGATATGTTTCCATTGATTTTTAAAGAGAGTGGAAGAGAGAGGGAAAGATGGAGAGAAACATTGATGTGAGAGAAACACATCAATTGGTTGCTTCCCACATGCGCCCTGACCGGAGAGGAGCCTGCAACTGAGGTACATGCCCTTGACCGGAATCGAACCTGGGACCCTTCAGTCCACAGGCCGACACTCTATCCACTGAGCCAAACCAGCGAGGACTGTTTTTCCACTCTTAAGAAAAGTTCAGGGGTTAAAGATCCAGTTACGAACCCTTGCTTTTAACTCCAGTTTGGCTGTGTGATCTTGGACATGTGCTTAGGCTCTTGGTACTTTTACTTTAGACATCTGGCATATGGTTGATTTCTAAAGTTGCCTCTAGCACTGTGAATTATTCACCTTTATGTCCTCAGTATCTCCTATGCTGTCTGGTGTATAGTAGGCACTTGATAAAGTTTGTTGAATGAATGAATATCCTGAATGCTTTGTTATCCTGAATGCTTTGTGAATCTAAGATGGCATTTTCACTAGCATTCAAAATTATATTTGCTTGTCTTATTCACCATTGTATATCCCCAAAACCTACCACAATAAGAGGTACAGTGTAGGTACTTAGTAAATATTTATTTGAACAAGTGAATAAATACTATAGGATTCTTAGATTATATTATCATTAACCACAATATGAATTCCAAAGCTTTACCATATTACTAGTACTCTTATTCAAAGCCTCTCTCAATGAGGGCCATCTGCAGCAAGATGTGTATGTATTTCCATCCAAGTCATATAATTTCAACACAAAGTCATGGTAATATCATACATGTTTGTCCAAAAAGTGAGTGGTTCTTGCATTGGATTAGAACTTGTCCAGGCAAATTCTGCCTCCTACAATAAGCTATAGTTGGTCAAAGACAATTTCCTTCATCTTGGGGAGAGCTTTTATTAGAAGCTAGCCAAATTTTGATTCCTTTAAGTCAAAATAACACAGAAAGATAGACGGGGAAAGTCCACAGACTTTAGCATTAGAAGGATTTAGGTTGCAGGTCCAGTTCTTCTGCCTTCTAGGGATATGTGTTTGAGGAAGTTTTTATCCAGTGTGAGTCTTCGCTTTTTCATCTTTTAACTAGAGATCTAAAAGATGTGACAAGTAAATGAAAAAACACAAAAAACCCAAACCACTCAATAACTATCAATATCCATTCCTTTTTAATAAGCCCACTATTTTACTTTGTGATATATAATGGATGCATTCCAAAAATTTGTGTGTATGCACACAATTTTCCCTGAATTGCATTGTTCTAGTTTGTTTTATTTGAAATTTTAAGTTTGAGTATACATTGTTTTGCAGCATAGCATCTCATTGTACTCCATTATCAAATGATCATTTTAGATCTGTATTTACTTTAATTGAAATAAATACGGATTTTTGGTCTCCTAAAGTGTTCTAGCCTTCAGATCATTTTGTTGTACATATTGAAACAAGTCATAGTGCTTAAGAACACTGGAAGCAAACTGTCCAGTCTCTTGCCTAGCTCTGATATTACCAACTATGTGGCTTTGGAAAACTCTTAACCTTGTTGTACCTCAGTTTCCTTATGTGCAAAATGGAGGCAGAAATAGTACCTACCTTATGTTGTTATTGTAAGACTTACAACATCTGTAGGTGTTTTATATATGACTACTGGCCCGGTCACAAAATTCGTGTGCATTAAAAGGGAATTAATTAGAGGAAATACTTCAATATTGCTATTTTCCCTTTCTCTATGATAGAAGTGTCAGAGATGGAAGAAAATTAGTAAAATGTTTATGAACATCTTCCTCCTGTCAGAGTCTGGGGTGTGCCGCAGGACCTAGAGTCAAGTCCCTGCCCACTACCGTGCTTCGAAATCGAGCGAGACCTGGACCTGGACGGCCCCACCCCCATCAAGCCCCACAGGGCAGGGGGTGCAGCCTCAGGTCCCCCGTCAAGGCTTTCCAGGCAGGGGACACGGCCTCAGGTCCCCCGGTCCAGTGCCAGGGTGGGGGGCGTGGCCTCAGGTCCCCTGGCCCGGCACGAGGGTGCGAGAGCGTGATAACCATTTGCATATTAGCTCTTTATTATATAGGATAGGTATTAAAAATATTTTATTTATTTAGTTATTTCCAAAACCTGTCCTGGAAGTTGTGCTTGTAAATTATAAAGGTGGAGCTAGCAGAAGGCATGCAAAATCCTGGGTTTATTTTTTCAACTTACTCAGAACACTATTCACAAAGCAGTTATTTAAAATGAGGCTCTCCATAGTGTTTTTGAGATTTTTCTGGTATATATTTAACTCTATTGCTCTTCCCAAGTGCGTTCAATATACTTAGATGGCTTCACAGTTGAATTTTCTCATCTGTTGTGGAATTTACTAAAGATAGTATACAGCTATAAATAAGCCTACTCATGCAACTGTAACCATGGCAACCACCAGCCTTCAACCGGGGAGAGTGGGGCTTACAGGCTGGTCTTCAAAACAACCCGACATGTCCCTTTTCAAATTAGACAGCTCAGAATTGTGCTTTGCACACAACATAGTCATTGTTTGCTCTCCGCAGAGTGTCTATCATTTACTGACATCTAATATGATTCCTTTCTGACTTTTACACATTCTTTGAAAGCATTCTATGAGGATCTTAGCTTAAATGACTTAAGCTAAGCTCTTTTACCAACAAACAGTGGGTCTTTCTAACATTTACATTTCCTGGGTCACTCCCTTGCTAAAAACTCTTCAATGGCTCCCTGGTGGACATAAATCTTGCTATTGCATACATTTAGCTTTATTTCTCACTCTCCTTACCGTGATACCTTAAACATCAGGCTCTGTCTGAAAATCCCATGTTCTCCAATGCTGTTCTCTCTGTTTCTAAAATCCTCTCCAAACTATCTTATTTGCCTTTCAAATATTTAGTTTTTCTCCCAGCCTAAGCTCAAGTGTTTCCCCTTTGAAATTTTCTGTTGTGGTTTGTGGTTTTTTTTTTATTAAATATATTTTTATTGATTTCAGAGAGGGAGGGAAAGGGAGAGAGATAGAAATATCAATGATGAGAGAGAATCATTGATCGGCTGCCTCCTGCACGCCCCCAACTGGGGATTGAGCCCACAACCTGGGCATGTGCCCCTGACAGAAATCGAACCCACACCCTTCAGTTCACAGGACAACGCTCTATCCACTGAGCCAGGTTTGTGGTTTTTAAAAATTCTTTATTGTTTAAAATATTATATATGTCTCCTTTTTCCTCCATTGACCTCTCCCCGGCCACTCAAACACCTCTGAGTACATGCCCTAGCCCTCCTAGTGCCTGTGTCCATTGGTTATGCTTATATGCATGCATACAAGTCCTTCGGTTGATCTTTTACCCCACCTCCCACCCCCCGCCTTTCCTCTGAGGTTTGACGGTCTATTTAATGCTTCTCTGTCTCTGGATCTATTTTTCTTCATCAGTTTATGGTGTTCATTATATCCCCACATATGAGTGAGATCATGTGATATTTATCTTTCAACAACTGGCTTATTTTGCTTAGTATAATGCTCTCCAAGTCCATCCATGCTGTTGCGAATGTTAAGGGTTCTTTCTTTTTTACAGCAGCGTAGTATTCCATTGTGTAGATGTGCCACAGTTTTTTTTAAGACAGTCATCTGTTGATGGGCACTTATGCTGTTTCCAATCTTAGCTCTTGTAAATTGTGCTGCTGTGAACATAGGGATGCATCTGACCTTTCTGATTGG
>NW_006286678.1:982767-1005751 GCF_000327345.1 Myotis davidii | reverse complement strand
GTAGAGTTAGATAACTTATTATCAGTTTTTCTTTTCTTTTCTTTTTTAGGTAGGCCGGTAATGCTATGAACTTCCCTCTCAGGACTGCTTTCACTTGTGTGCCATAGATTTTGGATTGTTGTGGTTTCATTGTCATTTGTTTCTAGGATTTTTTTTTATTTCTTCTTTGATCTCTTTGGTAACTTTATCATTGTTTAATAGCTATGATTAATATGCTATTAAGCCTATAAGTGGTTGAATTTTTTGATTGTTTTTATTGTAGTTGATTTCTAATATTATGCCTTTGTGATCTGAGAAGATGCTTGATATGATTTCAGTCTTCTTGAATTTGAAGAGACTTTGCCTGTGACCCAATATGTGGTCTGTCTTTGAAAATGTTCCATGTGCACTTGAGAAGAATGTATATTTTGTAGCTTTGGGGTGAAATGTTCTGAAGATGTCAATTAAGCCCATCTAATCTAGTGAGTCATTTAGGATTGCTGTTTCTTTGTTGATTTTTTGTCTAGAGGATTTATCCAGTGATGTCAATGGGGTATTAAAGTCTCCTACTAATGATTGTATTTCTGTTGATCTCTCCCTTGAAATCAGGGAAGTATTTTATTTATTTAGGAGCTCCTGCATTGGGTGCATATATATTTACCAGAGTTATATTTTCTTGTTGTATTGATCCCTTTAGTATTATAAAGTGGCCTTCCTTATCTCTTGTTATGGTCTTCACTTTGAGGTCTGTTTTGTCAGATATAAGTATTGCTACCCCAGGTTTTTCATTTTCATTTTTGGATGGAAAGTATTTTTCCATCCCTTCACTTTTAGTTTGTGTGAGTCCCTTGTTCTGAGGTGGGTCTCTTTTAGACACCATATATATGGATCATGTTTTCTTATCCATTCAGCCACTCTATGTCTTTTGTTTGGAGCATTTAACCTATTTATGTTTAAGGTTATTATTGATAGGTACTTGTTTGTAGCCATTTTTATTCTTTATGCCCATGTTCCTTCTTCCCTTTCTCTTTATTCTTTTTACAACAATCTCTTTAGCATTTCTGGCTTGGTAGTGATAAACTCCCTTAGCCTTTTTTGTCTGTGAAGCTCCTGATTTCCCTTTCAGTTTTGAATGATAGTCTTGCTGGATAGGGAATGCTTGGATTTAGTCCCTTGCTTTGCATGACTTTGTCTACTTCATTCCATTCCCTTCTGGCCTGATGTGTTTCTGTTGAGAAATAACTTGATAATCTAATGGGAGATCCCTTGTAGGTAACTCTCTCTCTCTCTCTCTCGTAGCCTTTAATATTCTCTCCTTGTCGTTATGTTTGCCATTGTAATTATGACATGTCTTGGTGTGAGTCTTTTGGGGTTCATCTTGTTTGGGACTCTGTGCTTGTGTGACTTTTTTCTTCCCCAAATCTGGGAAGTTTTCTGTCATTATTTCTTCAAATAGGTTTTCTAATCCTTGCTCCTCTTCTTGTCCTTCTGGCACCCCTATTATACATATGTTACTTCATTTTATGTTATCCCAAAGCTTCCTTAGGATCTCCTCCTGCTTTCTTTTTTTTCTCTCCAATTGCTATTCATATTGGGTATGTTCTTCTGCCCTGTTTTCTTACTTGCTAATTTGTTCCTCAGCTTCTTCTAGTCTACTGTTGAAACCTTTCATTGTGTTTTTTATTGTAGCTATATCATTCTTCATTTCCCCTTGATTTTTATATAAGTTGTTGATATTCTCATCCATCCAGTTTAGGAACTGTATGACCTTTATCTGAATTCTTTTTCCGACATATTACATGCCTCCATTTCATTTAGTTCCTTTTCTGGCACTGCCTCCTTTTCTTTTCTTTGGGAGTTGTTTCTTTGTTTCCACATTTTTGCCCTCACCGAAGGGTCCAGGTGTCAGGTAGCATGGCGCCTGTGGCTGAAGCAGTGTGCTTGGCAGGAGGGTCATTCACTCCAGGACTCACTGGAGGGGCCAGGCACCAGGTAGCATAGGGTCTGTGGCTCAAGTGGTGGGTTGGCGGGAGGGGAGTGCACTCTGTGGCTCACAAGGGCCTGTGGCTGGGGAAGCTGGAGTCCCAGCATCTGTGTGTCTGTGGTTAGCAGGTATTTGGTCAGTTTGGCTGTAGCGTCCAGGATGGTGTCTGAGGCCAGTCTGGGTGGTGGTGGTGAGGCTGGGCTCCTAGTCACAGAAGCTTCTCCCTTCAAGATGGCATGGTTTCTGTTATGGTGTGGTTTTAAGGTTAATTTAATACATACAGAAGCCAATCAATTCTTTGCTCACAGTAATGAATCAAAGGAATTAAGTATTTACCTTAATGGGTACTAGCAAATGAAAAACAAAAACAAAAGCAAAAACAACAAAAGAATCCAAAAACTTATTTTTAAAAATGGATGGAAATTGCAAATGTTACTTAGCCTGTGTCAAAATAGAAGGTGCTCATGATTTGATATTTTTCTTTAAATGAATGTGGTTGTTGAGAGTCATAAATGCAGGTATTTGGTGAAGCATGTTGGATGGGCATTGGTATTATAGCTACACAAAAGAACTTACAAACTTTGGAAAAGAACAAAATAAATGAATAAACAAAACAAACACTCATAGAGAACAAAATGATGGTTGCCCGATGGGAGGAGGATGGAGGGCTGGGTGAAAAAGGTGAAGGGTGTGAGAAGTTAAAAAATAGTTGTGGGGATGTAAAGTACAGCATAGGCAATATAGTCAATAATATTTTAATAACTATGTATGGTGCCAGGTTAGTACTAGAATTATCAGGGAGATCACTTTGTAAATTATGTAATTGTCTAACCACTATATTGTACACCTGAAGCAAATATAAAATAATAAAGAAGATCTCTATTGCATGATGATTAAGATAACAGATTATTATTAGGGAATTCAAAGCCCTTCAAAATCTAACTTTTGGTCTTGGACACACTGCATATACTTTGTATTAGCAGCGTATACCTCTGCTCATGCTCCTCATTCGACTTGGAATACCCTTTTCTACTTTTCTATATGCTAAATACTTATTGATCCCTCAATTGTCATTTCAATATTATCTTCCTTCTTCTTCCAGAATAGGAAAATGGAGAGTTTTCCAAACTTGGTTGTACATGGAATAACCTTAGCAGTTCCTTAGTTTTCTATTATGTCAGAGTTATCTCTTCTTGACCTTATCTCTTGAACAAAACATAGTTGAAGACCTCATTCTCTCTTTTGGGGGAAAACTGCAATAATGTCTTAACTAATCCCCTTTCACCCAGGCTCCTCCCTGTCAACTGTCTTGACCAATAATTGTTCTTTTTTTTCTCTCTCTGCTGTTAGGGACATTGTAAAAATTGTTGTTATAGAACTTAAAATTTTTATTTGTAAGTTCACCTCTATTTAAGACTATGAGCTCTTTTAGGGCAAGGTCTGTGTCTTATTTCATTTGCACATCTGGCTTCTTGCAGTGTTCAGGAAAATAATAGGTGCTCAGTTTGTGCAAAAAAAGAAAAAAGAAATTTGGAGAGAAGTACTGTAAATAGTATTTTTGAGCCTACTTTAAAAGTGTGATTGAAAGCAGTCTCTAAAAATGTCTATTCTAAGAATTTAGATAAATAAGCAGATGTGAATATTAAGAAAATCTAAGACACATGAATTCATAAATCATGGTGCAGCTGTCATAGATGGTACTGGAGGAGTTTTTGAAGATTAATACTTTAGTAATTTCTTAAGCTCTTCAATAAAATTTTATAATTCTCTGCCCAATCTTTCTCCTTTCATTCCCCTTCCATATTTACTCTTAAACTAAGCAACTATTATGTCATGTCCTAAGATTGGAACACCATAATTGGGTTAATTTCTTACACACAGACTATTAGATCACTATGTTCCTTGGAAAAGAGAAAGTTGAGAAATTAAATAGAGATATTAAATTCTCTTTGCCAGAGAGGTGATGAAGAATGCTTCAGAGGATATTAGAAATAGGATTATATAAAATGCTGATAAGAAATCTGAATATAATCTGTGTATTCTTTATGATTAAACAGAAAATTAAAACCAGTTTAATAGTCATGCTGTTTAAGCGTTTTGTGGCATTGTAAGGGCATATTTCAAATTTTAGTATCAAACTCATTATACAATATTTTAGATATCTACATTTTGCCATAACCACAAGATCATTAAAATGTGTATTATCCTTTTCTTGTGGGAATTATATGCCACTTTTTATTTATTAGCCTTGAGGCATGTTTTGGGGTACTTGGTATTGCTATTTATGATCCGAAGTAGACAAAATAAAAATGAATTATAGTCTCTGTTACTTGTTAAAATTTAGATAATTATATAAGACATTTCTTTTTAAAATTTATTTTTTTTCTTTTAAAGGAAACGACATTTATCTTGTTATTTATAGAAGTGATGCAGGTTAATTGTTTAACATTTTGAAAGCAAATAAGAGCAAAACAAAGTAAAAAAAATCTCTCAAAATCTCATAACGCAACATTTTATTTTATATTTTACTATGGGCTCAGTGCACGAATTCGTGCACCTTGAAAGGAACTGTGGGCCACAAGGCTGCGGTGGGCACAGGGGCAGATCTCAGCCCATCCTTCATGCCCCTGCTCGGCCCCTCCCGACACAGCTCCAGTTCCCTCTCTGCTGGCAGCCCTGCTCCCGCCACCACCGCTGGCACTCACGGATGGCGCAAAGTGATTGGGGATGGCGCTGGGCGCTGGCAGTGGGTGCAAGCGGGGCTGGTGCCAGGTGCCTGCAGTGGCTGTGAGCGGGACTGGTGCCAACAGCAAGTGCAAGCGCTGGGTGGGACTGCGGTGCACGGGAGCAAAGAATTTTCAGTAACAACCAGAGACTTGCCCCGATGACAGTGACCAGCACCCCGCCTTGGTCTGGTGCCCCCACTCATGCTGCCAATGCCTTCCATGTTCTGCACATGTGCCCCCTGGTGGTTGGCACACATCATAGTGACAGGTTGTTAGGCCATTTGGTCTATTTGCATGGTGTGTGTGTGTGTGTACACACCTTTTTTCTATATAAAAGGCATATCTTACAGATATAGTTGCAAATTCAAATATAAAAAATATTTCTGCAGTTTAATTTGTATATTTATTGGTTGCTTCAGTGGAAGTCGAGGAAGGGGTAAGACATGTATTACCTTAGTACCATCTTATCCAGAAATCTTGCACAACAAGATTTCTGAACAAATGAGTTGAGAATGAGAAGGAACCAGAATCAAGTTACCAAATGAAAGCTAGGAATACAGGTTGGGGGGTGGGGTGGGTCATGTTGGCTAGTGTCAGAAACAGCAGAATCAAAAACAGGAAGGAAGGGTAGACACAATGGCGAGGCCCATGGGCTGGTACAGGCAGGGACAGAGACATAAGGGAGTCTAAGGGACCGTACATTTTTTCTTTTGTCCCATCCTGTTTGTCATCAACTGCAAAAGAGAGTGCTAGAGACAACCTGTCACTCTCATCTTTCACTGTACTGATCAAAGGCAAATGCTCTAATCACTCCTCAACTTTACAGTGTCTTTATTTCTGAATGCAGAGTTTATCATTGTGACCCTCAAAGAAAAAAGGGGATTGGCAGTGGAAAGTTTAAACTTCAGGTCATGATTAGGTGGAGGTGTGTGCACCACTGGGATAATTGGTACTCAATGCTCTTGCAACTCTCAGGCACAACTGTTGCCTATATCTACCTTTGTATTAATAGCTATTAAACTAGACATCCCATAAGAGAGCTACCAAAAGCCCTAGTTTACATCCAAGTAAAATGAGGTTCAGATAAGTTAAATTATGTGTTAATGAAGAAGTACAGATTTCATTCAGGTCTATTGACCATGAAGGATGATGCATGATTTTTAAGAATCTTTGAAATCATTGAGATGAATTCTGAAATATTAAAATTACTAGAGGCCCGGTGCACAAAAATTTGTGCACTCGGGGGCCGAGGGGGGGTCCCTCAGCCCGGCCTGTGCCCTCTCACAGTCTGGGACCCCTCGGGAGATAACGCCCTGCTGGCTTAGGCCTGCTCCCGGGTGGCAGAGGGCAGGCCTAATCCCTAGGTGCAGCCCCTGGTCAGGCTCAGAGCAGGGCTGATTGGGGAGTTGGGGTGCCTCCCCCTGTCATGCACAGAGCAGGGCAGATCAGGAGGTTGCGATGCCACCCTCAGTCATGCTCAGGGTAGGGCCGATTGGGGGGTTGGGGCACCGCCCCCTGTCACACTCAAGGCAGGGTCGATGGCGAGGTTGCGGCGCCACCCCCTGTCACGCACAGAGCAGGGCAAATCAGGGGGTTGGGGCACTGCCCCCTGTCACGCACAGAGCAGGGCCGATCAGGGGGTTGGGGTGCCTTACCCTGTCATGAACAGAGCAGGGCCGATAGGGAGGTTGTGGCCCCGCCCCCTGTCACACACAGAGCCGCAGGGCGATCAGAGGGTTTGGGCGCTGCCCCCTGTCACGCTGATCCCAGTGCTGGGAGGCCTCTCAGCTCTGCTGATACCGGTGCTGGGAAGGCATATTACCCTTTTACTATATAGAATAGAGGCCTGGTGCAGGGGTGGGGGCTGGCTGGTTTGCCCTGAAGGATGTCCTGGATCAGGGTGGGGGTCCCCACTGGGGTACCTGGCCAGCCTGGATGAGGGGATGATGGCTGATTGCAGCTGGTCACACACCCTTCAGGGTGGGGGTCCCCACTGGGGTCCCTGGCCAGTCTGGGTGAGGGGCTGAGGGCTGTTTTCAGGCTGGGACTGAAGCTCCCAACTGCTCTTTTTTTCTTTCTTTTTTTTATTCTGGGCCAGCTTTAGCTCTGAGGCTTGGCTCCAGCTCTGAGGCCTCAGCTGCTGAAAGTAGGTATCTGGTTTGTTTAGGTTCTATAATTGAAACTGTATCAACTCCAGCTCTGAGATCCCAGCTTGCTGAAAGCTGGTTTCTGGGGTTTTGTTTAGCTTCTATATTTGTTACAATGTTTCTTAAACTGCAAGCTCAGAGGCCGGCATGGCAGGCGGGGAATGTTGGTTTCCTCCGTCACTGAAGCAAGCAAGCCTCATGTTTAGTTTAAGCTGCCTGCCTGCCGGCCACCATCTTGGCTGGCAGTTAATTTGCATATCACCCTGATTAGCCAATGGGAAGGGTAGCGGTCGTACGCCAATTACCATGTTTCTCTTTTATTAGATAGGATGGGAACTCTGTAGGTTTTAAGGCTGTGAACAACATCCTGTAATGGGAAGAACAACTTTAATTATGGAAGTAATTTCCTTAAGATTTGGTGTCATTTGAGATCACTCTGTTCAAGAAAGATTTGCAGAAATTTGCCATAGGAAAATTATGGATATTTGGATACATTTTCAACTTTTAAGGCTTTATGCTCCTAGGAGAAGGAAAAAAAGCTTTGTCCTCTCACAAAACAACTCTGTGAGGCACTAAGACCAGAAAAAGTGTGGGCCTTGGATGGAGACAAATGGATTGTGGTCCAAGATCCAAATTTTAGCAGCACCATTAGTTCTCTGTAGGCATTGGGTATAGTAATGTTTTTGAGTCTTTGAATTTTGATATCTGTACAAATGGATAATTCTTTTCTCATTAACTTGATGTGATGGTTAAGTGAGATTATGGATTATGAAAAGCTGTTTAGAATGTTGGTTATTGTTAGACAACAACTATTACTATATAGTGAAAAAAATCATTCTTCCAGAAAACACCAGATGTTATTCTTGGTTGTGTTTCAAAATGTACTATATGTGGTTGCATCCTCAGGGTGATTTCTTTGTAAACCAGGTGTGAAAAGGAGGCACTTGACCAGAAGGTATCAACAGTCATATCAGCCAACTCCCATAATTCTAGATCAGCTCCAGGTACCTGGCCCTCTAATGTTTGAGAAAATTATAATTAATTCCTATTTGCCGTTAAACAAAATAGACAAGAGCATCTACCATTGCCTAATCACTGTCAGTTTGTCTGCTCTCTGTATAAGTTATAGCATTTCAGTTGATTATCTCCACATCTCACCTTGGAATAGTCTGAAAAGAATTTCTGTAACCTTGGCCAAATATTGAAACAATCAGTAGAAAATGCAGATCTCCTTTTACTTAGATACTCAGTGAACTGTGTTGTATTATATCTGGCTTCACCTTTGTAAAAAATCCTTGACCCACAGAATAAAATATAAGCTCTTTAAAGGTATATGTAAAGGCCTTTACAAATTAATCTCTGCGGCTTCTGCCCCCATATTCCTCTTCCTTTCTCCATGCTTTCTGTATTCTAGCCAGATGGCTTCTCAGGGTCCCTAACCCCTCACTTCTTTCCTTCTTGGTTGTCACACCACCTGCACCAGGTCATCCCTTTACCTTCAGAGTTGGATGAGCATCACAGCCCCATGTGGGATCTGGATCCTTGAGTAGCTGTCAGGGGGCCAGTACACCCACTATGGAGAGAACCTAGACAGATGGGAAAATAGACATAATTTTTTTTCTCCCCTGTGCACTGCTCCTAGGCGTGGCTCATCTGGAGAGGTACTGAGCAACTGTGCTTGCTGAGCGATGTGCTCTGTCTTTGCTTGTGAAGCTGTAGCTATTATAATGCATTGCATCACCTGGTATCACATTTTCCCTCATCTCCTTTCTGTTTTTGTTACATTTAGTGTCTTGGGATTATACCTTCCAAATTAAGTGTTAGCTCCTTAATTCTTACTTCATGTTCTGCTTTATAGAGGATCCAGGCTAAAATTTTCTTCTTCAACCCACCACACTCTTCCACACTTTCTCCATGTCCCTCCTCTTCCCCTGTTGTCACAGGAGGCTTTGATAGCAAAATACACATGAAAATTTTTTGACTTTTTTTTAAGTTAAGCTAGTACAGGGGCATTCCTTAACTCCCCTAGTGTAAGGTACAACAGGTGTAAAAAACAAACAAACAAAAACTCCTAAGATTTTCCTAGCCAAATAGTATTGACCATTTATAGTCTTACATATGGTCCCATGAATCCCAAAGGGGCATGGGTGCAGAGGGAAGTGGATTCTGGGAGGTGTTGGAGACAGGGTTGGAGGAGGAGCTTGTGATTCAGAACCAAGGGGTACTAACATTTATTGGATGCACTATTCTAAGTATTTTACACATGTAATTTCTCCAATGACAATATTGTGAAATAGGCATTATATCTTCATTTTACACATGAGGAAACTGAGAACACAGAAGTTTTGGCAATGTGTCCAGTGCTACACACCCAGGAAGAAACTGAATATTAAAAGTTGCCCTTTGCGCACCTATGGGCATCACCCCTTTCAGATGTGGTGTGGCAAAGGCTCTGCAGGAAGAAGACAGTTCTGCACTTTAGATGATTTTTCACCTTTGCCTCCATCTGTTTCCACTTTTATTGAAATACTTGATATATATTAGACTATTTCAGGCACAAGACTACTTCCTAAAAGGGGAGCCATATCTCACATAACTTCTAGGTCGCCAACACAATGAAGATTGATTCGTGGTAGTTGAGACTGGCAGTTCAAGAGTTAATGCCTGCTGGCATAAAGCGTCCCATGGAGATGAACTGAGTGGGGATTTCAGCATGTTGGACTTTGGCAGGCGCAGAGTGTAGCAAATGCGCCTCCTGACATATGAAGGCATCTCGTTTGATTTGACATCAATTGAAAAGCCTAAAGAATGTTCTAAACTTTCGCATTTTCTTCTCCAGCAGAGATAATATTCACATTATTTCTGAGGAGAGCAAAAAGTTTTGCGCACTTTTTGAATTTAAGAATCCAGAAACAAGTTCTTATAATTCGAATAATTCAACCGAATGTTCAGATAAAAGGATGTGAAAGCGTTTCCCTCCCTTTGTTTCTTTAGTTATGCCTGTTGAAAAGCCACTTTAAGAGAAAGACTTTTCTTTCCTCTTTTCAAGATAAAGACTCAAGCCCCAAGAATCCACCAAACTAAATTATTTCAGAACTTATTAAGAAAAGAAGCTCATGTGAAAGTTTCTTAATCTTCCACAGAGCTCTCCTACTCCCATAAAAAAGAGTTTTAAAATGTAATAACGAGGAGTTGGAGTCCAACAAATTGTCATTGTTGGGAGAAAAATCTAAAATCAGAGGTTTACTCTAGGTGGTTCCATTTTAGAGTTTCCTTTTTAGTGGCACTGGTTTTCATATCTACTCATGTATTTACGAAATGCCTTTTCTCCCCACCTTCTGTCTGGCCATCATGTCTTGCCTTCTTTTTAAGTTTAATGTGACAGAAATGGAATGCATCTACTTTCTCTAAAAGCCCACTTTCATTCTTAGCCTACCACCTGTTTTTATTTTTAAAAAATAGATTTTTATGGATTTCAGAGAGGAAGGGAGAGGGAGAGAGAAATAGAAACATCAATGATGAGAGAGAATCTTTGATCGGCTGCTTCCTGCGTGCCCCTTACTGGGGATTGACCCCGAAACCCAGGCATGTGACCAGGAATCAAACCGTAACCTCTTAGTTCATAGGCTGACACTGAGCCACATGGCCAGGCCCACCATCTAATTTTAAAGGAATGGCGTTATCTTCACCCATTGCAATTCAAGGATCCACCTTGAAGTCCTCTTCTTTGTTAGTTGCCTCTCCAAATAGTCACCCTTCTCAGTAGCCTTCTCATGTGCTTTTGCCTTCTTGTTTTCTAAGCCACCAAGCTCTTTCAGGCCATTGTCACTTAGTATACAAGTCACTGCCATGGTCTCTTAATTGACTTCCCCTCATCTGATCCAAACATCATTGCTTCTCATGGCTTATAGCAGAAGATCCAAAGCTGTCTGGGTTTTATTAACTAACTCCACTGCATGTGGAACATTATGATTCCTCATTTGTGGCCAGGCAGTTCTGTTCATGGTTCTTCCAAAGCACGATGATATTCCAGGCACTATTCTAACCACTTTTCACACACCAACTAATTTTCTCCTCATAATAGTATAGTGAGTAAGAGTGCTGGCTTGTTGTATTGGGTATTGAAATTGGGTAAGTAATGTAACTGTTCCATGTGTTGCTTTCTTATCTGTAAAATAAGGATAATACTACTAGCATCTATCTCATTGAGTTATTGCAAGGGTTTAACACAGGCATGTATTAACAGTGCCTAACCCATAAAGCCTGCTCAGTAGATGTTGGCTGTTAATATCATACCATAGAAAGTATGATAGAAGGAGACACTGAGGCACAGACAGCTTACGCAGTTGTCAAGTTGCTGTCACCAGTTAGTGAACTTGGAGTTTGAATCCAATATGACTTTAGAATGTACCCAAACATTATACTCCGTGGCTTCTCTTCATATCATTTATACTTGCAATTCATCCTCAATCTTTTTCCTTTGAGGAATAATTCAGAACTCTGTGACTATTAGTAGCTGACCTCCCTTTACTACTCTGAGATGCCATGGAAGCCATGGAGAGAAAGCAGGTGGCCCCAGTTTCTGCCTCCAGACACTTCAACTTGACTCCTGTCCAGGTTGTGACTATCATCTGCTAACCCCTCCTATACTCTCAGCACTTTAGGTGAACATGTTGGTTAGGGCAGAGTGTAAATCTCTCAAGAGGAGGTTGCCTGGACTAGGGCCTGTGTATGTTCCCCCACATCCCACGTGGTTCAGGGTTCACGATCTGGAGGAGGGGCCGCACACAAATGAAAGAGACGAGACAGAGATAATTTGGAAATATTGGGGGGCCAGGCGGGCAAGCCCAACTCAAGGGAAAGGACTTCCACTGGTGCCCAGACCTCGCCAACCCTTTATTCAATTTTGGATGCACATCTAGCTTTTAGGCAGGTAATTGCGGTAACAGACAGACTATCTTAAAGGTTGGTAAATATTAGAAGGATTTACTTTGAGACTATTTGATCAGGAAATAGCTTGAGCCCCCATTGTCTGGATTAGGCAATCGGTGCATAACTCTGGTCCTTGCCATGGGTTCAAGGTTCACCAGTGTTCTCAGATCCTTGTTTGCACTTCTCTGCTAGTGAAGACAATGGGCGGCTTCCTGCAAAGGCCCTCACTGAGGGAAGCAGATCAGTGCTTTTTTCCACATCACAATAAAGCCTTCTAAAGAGACACAACCTATAGTTTAGGATGCCAGAGCTGACTGAGCGGCCCAGCGTCCACCCAGGGATCACCTTCTAGTGAAAGGAGTCCATTTTCAGTGCATGGTTCATGTTCATGCCTTACAGATTTACATTATGCTCCTGACTAGTCAATTATCAAACAGGAAAAAAAACTCTTGGGATTAGTTAAAATGGTTAAGGCAGAGCAAGTTACCTAGGATGCTAGAGGAAAGAAAAGAAAGCATGAAACTAACACTTATTGTGTGAGGATCTCTTCTGTGTCAGACATTGTTTTATATGTTGTCATATATTCATTAATTCAGTTCATAAAAATTTGATGTGCACTTATCATGTGCCAGGGACACCTGTGATAGGTCTTTGGGTGCTAGGATTACTATGGAAGGCATTCTTCTTGACCCCATGGAGCTTAGAATCTAGCAGAAGGAAAGATGCAGAGTGAACATTTGTGTATTCTTTTCTTCAGTTCATGAAATTTCTGTTTTCAATCTTTCCTGTTCCCCTTTCAGTATGTGGTGATCTTCAGGGAATTGAAAACTATAGGGTATCTTTATTTTATAGCCAGAGGTAAACAAGGTAGTGGTTTCCATAGTTACACTGTTCTTGTGAGTTTCACTTGTTTTGGCAGCACTTCCTGCAACTCCCTCAGCCCATTAGCTTCCCAGATAAGATCTAGGGAGCCTCATAAGGTCAAGCCTAATTACGCTAAGAGGACTGTGCCCTCTAAGCTGGGACTTGTTTGTGACTTTGCCAACAGGTCATTCGGAGGCTTAACCCTATAGCCACAGCTTAATATAGCAGGTGCAATAAGTAGAGTTTCATACTCAGTTCTTTCTAGACATTAATTTTTATTTCCTTCCATTTGTCACAGTATCTTCTGATATTTATAGTTCACTTTTTGTAACATTTGATTAAACAAATCATTTCAGAGGCAAGCTTATGAGACTTTCACTTATGTTGATTGTTCTTCAGGAAATAAGCCAAATCCATTCATTCAGCTTACTAAAATGCTCAACATCAGAGTTTTGAATATTGACTCTCTTGCTTAAACACCAGGTATATTAGGCATAATTATTTCTGCATAACTCAGTAACAATCAAAGTTTTCGCTATCCAATCCCTTAAAATATATATTGATTTAAAATTAAATTATTTCCAGGTTAAATAATGGCTCAAATGCTAGCGTTTAAACCCTTCTCCTCTCAGCCCCAGCAAATAGATTTCCTCTGAAATGGTTGAAAAGATATCAAATTAGAGAACATTCTATATCATCTCTGGAAAATAGGAAAGAATGTATGTTAGAACAGGCTTGAGAAAGCCTCCTCAAGCTTGTCTGTGTGTCTGTCATAACACAGGTTTCTGCCTCAGTCCTGCCCTCCTTCAGATCTTTGCTGAAATATTATCCTCCCAGTAAGTTCTTAGAGTCAAAATTTCCTCGCCTTTTCCTCTGATGCTGTTTTTTCTTCCCTGTTTTATTTTTCTTCATAGCTTAAAAACATCACCTGCCATGCCATAAATTTAGCTTCATTACTTGCTTATTGCCTATCTTCCTATTTTGCACCACTAGAACATGATCTCCATGAAGGAAGAGTTTTTTGTTTTTTTTAAATTTCATCTTTCATTGCTATGTCCTTATTATGCCTAAAACAGGTCCTGGTACCTAATAGGTACTCAATCAATATTTCTTAAATGAATGAATCCCTGTTTTGCTGATGAGGAAACTGGAGTTAAAGAACACCGTAGTCTCTCATTCTGCCTCATTTCATGTTCTTCATTATTTCTGAAATCTCTTCATGTTGATATACATAGATTCACTTAATTCCTTTTAGGATAATATTTCATAATTTGAATGTGTTCATTTTACTTTTCTATTCCTTCATTGATAGGCATTTAGGCCTGAATTGAAACTTGTTTTTATTTTCTTTTTACTTTAACCATATGCTCCTAAAGCCCAAAGTTTTAAACAAATGGACTGTTGTAAACAATTTCATATGTGGTAGATTAACTCTTACTATGATGACAAAATGCCATTCAAATATAAAATGAAAATCATGTTGTTTTCAGAAGCTCAAATGGGATAGAAATAATTTTGATCAATTATAACAAAATAGTTCTACATGAAGGCTTGAATAAATTAAAGTAGACACCTAAAAAGAGTAGTTTTTAAGTATATCAAGAAAAGTGTCCAAGGTGCCTTTAAAATATTCTGACTAGGATTCATTTTTATAATGTAAAAGAAATCACACCTTAATATAAAGTATATTTGAAGTGATTAAAAGCATCATATCATAATGCAATATCAAGACATAATTCATATATGATTTAGTTAATAAGGCATTTCCTATTAGCACTTATTAATTGCTTTCCACACACTGATGATGCAATTTCTGATTTTATCGTCTCTTCTACCTATAGTCCCTCAATCTAGAATGTCTTATCATCATTTTCTTCTGCGATGGGATAGCTTTTATTAAAGTTATGCTGAACCAAACTCAAGAGTCAGAGTTCTAACTCTTCACCCCATGATTTCTCCTCACTCTTTTTCAAATATGCTTATTGCATATTATGTTTGAATTGGATTTTATTGCCAAAGTTTTGATTAAGTAAATGCCATAGCTAGAAATTAAATTAGAAGCACTTATCAAATTGCAGCCAAGTGATATCGATCTATAAACTTAACCTATATATTCAATGCAGCATGCTATCTATGAAATGAGATGTAGCAATAAATTGGGTATGCTACATTCCTCATCATGCTTTTAGCATCCATTAACCAATTACCAAAAAGTGGGAGGGGGTGGTGGGAAAGAAGCATGTGATGGCTGAAGATTTAAACAATGTATAGTATTAGCAGTGAGGAGTGGGCATTACACTATTCACTTCTTTATAGTTCCTCCTTAGGCATTCCTTCCTAAAGGTGTTTCTCTACTGCCTATCATTAGATTGTCTGGTATCTAATTTACTGCATGTACCTCCAGTTGGTTCTGGAGAAATGCTACTACAGGCAGAATTTCCTTTACGTTACAGCTCTTTGTGAGTTTTTGTCCAATCACAAGGCATTGGAGGAACTATGGCCAGTATTTGCCTATCAGCTCACCCTATATAATAAAAGGCTAAGATGCAAATTGTCCCCTCAACTGAGAGTTTGCCCAGGAATTTGACCAGGGGGCGGGGCCAGCTGGCCAACAACCCACAGCCCCTCCCCCTTGCTGGCCCAGCCCCCAATTGGCCTCCCACCTTGATTAGGGGTGGGGCTGGACAACTGCCTGTGGCCCCTCCCCTGAGATGGCCCGGCCTGATTGGGATGGGCCAGCCAGACACCACTCTTGCACAAATTCATGCACCGGGCCTCTATTAGTGGTATAACCTCCATCACTGAGCACACTGGTCATTTGCAAGGAAGGTTACTGCAGGCACTGATGCAGATCTTGAATTTGTTCAATTTGTCCCCTGCTTCCTGATGACCCATGCCTATTGCAAAGTCCTGAATTTTGATGATGGAGGTGGGATGGTTTGGGGTGTATTATCTATTGCTTTGTAACAAATTAATTTAAAACTTAATGGCTTAAAACAGCATTTGTTATCTCAGAGTTTCTGCGTGCTCAGAATGCAGGCAGCCTCACTGGGTCTTCTGCTTCAGGGTCTCTCACAGGCTTCAGTCAAGATGTAGACAGGGTCTGCAGTCTTACCTCAAGGTTCAGCTGGGAAACAGCCACTTCCAAGCTCACTCACACAATTGTTGGCTGGCATCCATTCCTCAAGGGTTGTTGGACTGGGAGCCTCAATTACTCGCTGGCTGTTGGCCAGAGGAGTCAGGAAGCGGGAATTCCTTATAGGTCCTGTTTTTCAGGTATAGGGAACCTTATTCAGATGTTTAAAAGATTTTTTAAAATGTATTTATCTTGATTACCCAACTCTCAGTTCCTTGCCATATGGGCCTTTTCATAGAGCATCTTACAACATGCAAGAGTGTGCAAATAAGAAGGCAAGAGAGGATTAGCAAGACAGAAGTCATAGTTTTTATACCTAATTTTAGAAGTGATATCCCATAATTTTATTGTATTCTGTTAGTGAGAAGCAAGTCACTAGGTTCAGCACACACACATACATGGGGAGGGGACTACGCAAGAGTGTGAATTCCAAAAGGCAGAGATTATTGGGAGTCATTTCAAGTGCTGCTTACCATCTTGGGTTTCTTCTCTAGCAATTGTTCCACATATCTTAAATATTCATGATGGAAATTGGGAGTGGTACTTTCCTCAGCCAGATTCTATTTTTACTCTAGCTCGTAGCAATTCCTCCAACTTGCTGGCTGATTAATGCATTTATTTTCTGGGTCACACTGAGGATGAAAATTTATTTTTGCTTTGAAATTACAAAGGGAACTAAGGGAGTTAAATATGCAGGATCAAATGTTATTTTTATATGAAAAATTTTGACTGATTTTTAAAAAGATAGCTGCATAGGCAATACAGTTTTTGAGGTCTTGCATATGAAGGTATCTTACTGTTGCATTTACCTGTAAAAGAGTTGTGTATCCACATACTGATACATACTCACTTCTCCTCAAAACTTTGCTGACATTAATTCACCACCTTCTATTATTTTTGTTGTGTTGTAGAGGTGAAGTCTGAGACTAACGAGGCTTTTGGTCATTGTTAGTAGATTGTTTCAGTGCTCTCCTCACATCACCTAAATATCTGCTATTTCAGTATGTATGTGCCAGTAGTGTCCCACTGCAGTCACCTGGGATCTTCTGTCTGAGGGCTTCTCCCAGCATATGGGCTGACGATGGATGGCAGTTCAGGATAAATATTCCCACTTCCTGACTCCTTGGGTAGATAATAGAGGTGTGTGCTCGATATTCCTAGATTTCTCCATTAGGGATTGAGTCTCCATTGCCCATAGCTCAAACCAGCTCAGTAAAGTTCCCTTGGATGATTTCTTTCTCTTTCTTCTCTCATGTTCCCACACCCCTACAGATACTTCCTGGGATCACTAGACTCCTATCTCAGAATCTGCTTTTGGGGGAACCCACTGGAAGATAGTTATTTTTAGGTGAGTTTGTTCAGGTATAGGTAACCTTATTCATATGTTTAAAAGATTTTTAAAAATATGTACCTTGATTACCCAAAATTTTGTCTGATTTGCCTAGAATTTACATTTCTTTAACTCATTTTTCCTGGTCTTTAGGAACTCTTTAAAAATATGCACTGGTCTTGCCTCAGCTCAAGGATTTTATCTATAGCTTTGATGATTTCTTCTTTTTTAATTTATTCTGATTTCTTCATGAAGTTTAATTTATTCTGGTCTCATTTCTAATATGACTAAGCATCATTAAATATCTGAATATTCCTTCTCCATTCTCTTATTCCATATCTATAAACATCTCTTATAACTTAAGTATATTTGTTCTTATTCCGTGCATTTTAAGAAGGCTTTTCAAGTTTGTTACCCACAACACTCCTTCAGTTTTCTGCAGCTCAGGTTTGCTCTTTATGCCCCCAGTGTGGTCTTAAACTCTACTATTATGTTTTTCCAATTCCTCAATATCTCATCTATCTGTCCCTTTCATCTCATCTTAGATTTTAAAATGACTTTTTGTTTCATATATGACAAATCTTTTACACTTTACTGAATTTTCATTAGGATCCTGCACTTAATCATATAATAGTGGTCTGTTCTTCTCTGGGTCTTCTGGCTGTTGATTTTCCCTCTTGTTCTGTAGTTTTATATTTTGGTTCAGATTGAAATTTCTTCTCTACTCATCCTGGCAAAGTACATCTATCTAGATTTAGTGTTTATCAACAAATAGGGTGATTATTTTGGCCCATGTGGTTCTTTCTATTTGCACAGAAATCAGATCCCTTTTTTAGGTCCCTTGTTAGGAGAGGGAAGTTTCATGTACACAGGTGCTGGGAAAATTTCCACTCTCTAGCAGGTGTGAACCCAGGAGGGCTTCTTCATCATTGCCTAATTTGGGGGGGGGGCATTAGCAACCATAGTTAAATTGTTTAGGCTGTCCCATGTCATTTCTAATTGTGCCCACTCTTAGGCCTCCTCCCTGTTTCCTTTACAGACTCTACAAGGAGGTAGGGGGATGCCAGTGAAAGTGGAAAAGAGTAGTCTTAGGAGTCCAGAGATTTCCACAATGTACAGTACAGGTCTAAGCATTTTAGAGGGATGATTTCTCAGAGCAGGCCCTACATTTCTGTTTAAGAAACATGTTGCAAGGGTGACATTAGATTTTTTCCTACCTTATTTTACTTGGTACGTTTTTCCTAAAGCAAACTGGTTAATGCCATGAGCTGATGCTTGGGTGAGTATTCTAAATTCATGTTCGTATTTATTGTAACTATTACTAGTTTATCAGTTATTACTAGATTGTATGAGAGTCTTAATTTTGAGTGGCCTAGTGAATTGTCCTCTTTTAATGTGTTATCATCAATATTTCTGTGAAAGTTTGGGAGATATTGGGTAAGTAAATGTCACTGAGACACGCTTTTGAATGAGAAATTTCATCTTCCAGTCTGTTAAAATAAGCACATAACAGTTTGTCTAATTAGTTGAACACAATGTATACCAATAAGGCTTTGTGAGTTCTTGTGTTTTAAACTTTATTTATACAAAACAATACTTTCTACTACAGGTTTAAAATATCATCTATGACAAATAACTTTATAAGCCTACTTTGTGCTATAAATGTCTACCTTAAAATTATTTTTGAGGCAACAACCTCACCTTTAATCTACCTGCTGATATTGAGGAATATTGCTGTCAAAAAATATGACAGAATGCTCCAAATTGTAGATATTCATGGCCATTGCTTCATGTCTATCCTCAGAATTCATGATTACATCCAACATAGTGACAGAAACTCGGGGGAAGAGATCCAAAAGAGCAAAACATAAGCCATGCAAAATACTCCTCTGTCTTTAACAGGCATTAAAAACATCATCCTGAGAGTGATTGTTGTACAACTGGGTGACATAAAAAGTGCAAGCCTTTGAAGGCCTTTTCTGATATGCTAAATTTAAAAAAAAAAAAAAGGAATCCAAGTTTCAAATTCACTTGCTTGTTAATTTGAACTTTGGCCTTTAACCTTTGATTAAAATGAACAGTAGAACTACTTAATTTTTCGTGGTATAAATCAGGGGTGGGTAACCTTTTTTTCTGCCAAAGGTCATTTAATTAACTCACTCCTGATGCCTTTGCAGGGTCAGACCAAATGATTTCGCGGGCCTCTTATATGGCCCTTTGGCTGCATGTTCCCCACCCCTGGTATAAAGAAGTATGTGTGGACCAGTGACCAAGTGTTACTTAACCTATTGATTAGTAGCAAAAAACTGCACAGTTAGTTATTTTTTAGGAGTCTGCTGGGGCAGCTTTTATTGATTTCTGAGAACCAATTGTACGTCTCTTCTAAGCTCTGCGTTCAATAACATCACAGTGGTAGACAGAAACCAACCATGTGGGGAGCATTTATGTCATAGAAATTGGAAAATTATACAATTAGAGCTTTTTCCCCCCTAGAGAGTCAGTTGACAAACAATGATCAGAACCACCACTATTATTAAGGCCCTTTTTATACTTTCTTTCCTGGTGATGGCATGGTTATATTTGGTTTATTTATATTAAACTCCCAGAATTCATTATAGTGATTGAGTCCCCAAGTGATATTGGATTTGAATTTTCATAAATTTGCTTTTACCCAAAAGTAGGAGCTCATATTCAAGCAATGATTTTTGCACCTTCTTTTTCATAAGAAATTGTTAGTTGTAGCTAATAATTACAAAAGGGCAACCATTAGCTAGATCCTCTTTGTTTTTTTAAATCATTAATCTTTCCAAACTAAAAGTTTCACTTCTTCTTGTTGTTTTAAATCTTTAACATCATTTGGAGGCTGAATACCTCTTTATACAACAATAGACTTAATTTCCTTTGCCCTAGGGTCGTTCGACCCCTAAAGGGGTCACGACCCACGGGTTGAGAACCACTGCCCTAGAGAGTGTTTTATAAATGAGTGCCTCAGGCTTAGGGCCCTGCTCCCAGCTCTACTGTCACCCTGAGCATGGGGCCAGCAGGTTGCTGGAGAGGAGACCCTGAGTAGTAGGAAAGCAGGGGTCCATCTGGGACACTGCTGGCCTTGACGCAGCTGCCCCTCCATTTTTCTCGACCACTTTACTCTTTCTTCCTCAATCTTTCCAATTCTCCTTTCATTATTCTAGTTGATTGTTTATTTTGCTTATTAAGGTGCATTTATACCTCACACTTTAAAAAAAGAAATTGTTGATGGAAACAATGACTACACAGTCGTGTATGTGACCTAGGAGAAAAGCAGCTTGTCATTGCTTTACACTGATATTTTAAAAATGCACGTTCAGTATTTATTTGAGGAAGAGGGACTGTCTGCACTTGTGAAAGCGCTGCTCCTGTCTGTTCTGCAGGCCCCAATATCCATGTCCTTAGCTCAGAAAGTAACTGAGGGCACGGGGCTGAGTTAGCCGGCACCCTGTTTTCAAGTTAATGAAGTGAACTTCAGTGTTCCTCAGAGAAACAGTTCTCAACTTACCATGTGCATATCTACCTGCTGGGAATGCTGTTAACAGCAGGTTCAGTGAATTCTGATTGATTGTGTGAGGCAGGGCCTGAGATTCTGCGTTCCTGCCACTTTCCTCCATGATGCTCATGTTGTTGGGCCAGGGACTACACTGGGAGGGTGTGGGGGATGCCACCTCATTACTTTACCCTGATTCCGATATTTCCATATGGAAATGGGGGAGGGGGGGATTTGCTAGGTTTGTTTTTTTTTTAACTCATTTACTTTCAAAAAATGTACTTGTTATTTATATGTTTATATTTATTTATATATCCTTAAAACATTTTTGAGTAGTTTACTGGCTCCTAACACTAAATAAATTCCCTGCTTATTTTACATATATTGCCAAAAATGGAAGTTATATTTTTAGGAGAGAATTATATGATTCTGTGATTTTAGAATTTACATTTTTGAAGTTGCTGCTTAGAATAAGAGATATAAAAGCCCTGATAGGCTTATACTCATAACTGGGGTTTTTAAAAAAAATTTTATTGTTACACTATTGCAGATGTTCCCCATGTTCTCCCCCTTTGCCCATTTCCACTCAGCCCCCACTTCCTGGGTCCTCCACACACTATTTTCTGTGTCCATGTGCTATGCATATACCTTCTTTAGCTAATCCCTTCACTTTACCTGTGACTGTTTTAAAAATGATAAAATTTTGATCTACTCAATAGGAATCTTTATAAAAAATATTCTTTTATGAAAGGAATAATAAAAGGACATTGAAAATGAAAAACATGAAACATAAAGCCCTCCCATGATGATTTAAAGTCAACACCTAGACATGTAGACAGTAATGTTTCTATAGGAATTGTCAAGATGAACATGTAAATGTACATCTTCATGCACCAGAATATTCTGATATATAAGTATGGAGATACACAACTACCATGCATAAAGCAGATTCCCCACTCCACATGAAGTTTTCAGTTATACAATTTTGAGTGAACCACAAGCTATCTATGATGAGTCTTTGTCAGGCACATGTGAGATAATCAATACATATTTGTTGAGTGAATTGATTTCAAAGGAAACTCATATATGTAACTTGCATACTCATCTGCACAATTGAAATCATGCCTGCCACAAGCACGTGGCTCCAGAATGATTCCTCCTGTACTGCCCTCTTCAACCTGGAAGATGAGCCGTGCTCTTTTGTTGGGCATTATGACCTGATGCCCACCTCCCATCTGTTAAGTGCCCCTCAAGCATTTAAACCAACACTGAGCTCTCTTTGTCTAAACACCCATGGCACTTATTATATTTCTGTCATTTGTATTTTGAAAAGATTGTATCTCCAAAAACACTGTGAAATTTTAAAAGCAGAGACATCATATTATTCTTGTGGAATCCAGAGCAGGTATTCAATAAAAGGTTATTCAATTGATTTCCTGTTTTGATAAGTGATTGTTGGTGGCCCTTCATTAAATATCTATGTCAGGTATTTCAGGCAAGGCCCTTCTAGACTCAACCAAACAAAATATGTCATTGCTTTAAGAAACTTTCTTATGACTTGGCCTTTGAAATGCCCACAGAATATTTATTATTTTATTTATTATTATTTTTTTTTTTAGAGAGGGAGAGGAAGAGAGAGAGAAGTATCTATGAGAGAGTGAAACATCTATCGGATGCCTCCTGCATGCCCCCTGCCTAGGATCCAGCCCACACCCCGGGCATGTGCCCTGATCTGGAATTGAACCAGAAACCTTTCTTTGTGCAAAGGATGACCCCCAACCAACTGAGCCACACCATTCAAGGCAGAATATGATATTGCTTGATTTTAAAAAGGCCTAGGTATGTTTCTCCAAGGTTCAGCTAGGCTTGGCTGTTGGTGCATTTCCCCAAGGTATAGTTGAGAATAGCTTTTGTTATATTTCTATTAGTTACTATTGGTTGATGTTTTCTCCCTTTTTTTTAGGATCAATTGAATATGATTTTGGTGTGACTACTTCAACCACTCAATACTCTGAGAAGAGCAAACCCAACTCAATCATGGGGAAATGTAAGTATCCTATCTAATAGAAGATAAAAAGGGTAATTAACTGTACCTCCGCTACGCTTCCCATTGGCTAATTAGGGCAATATGCAAATTAACTGCCAACAAAGATTGCGGCCGGCAGCCACACAGCTGAAGCGAGGAGGAGGCTTGCTTGCTCCAGTGCTGGAGAAAGCCAAGGTTCCCCACCTGCCCGGTCTGAGCTTCAGAAGCAACACTATGTTGCATTATAGAAGCTAAACAATCCCCAGAAACCTGCTTAGCCGGCTGAGCTGGAGTTGCAACAGTGTTTCAATTATAGAACCCAAACAAACCAGATACCTGCTTT
>NW_006286678.1:975936-981692 GCF_000327345.1 Myotis davidii | reverse complement strand
AAAACAAGCCAGTCCAAGACTAATGACGTGGCTGATAAAATATTTGCTGCTAGTATTAGTGGAGAGAATGGTGCTCCTTGCGCGTAAGGCACATAAGGGAAATGAATGCAACATGATTTTAGTAATCAGTCATTAGCAAACATTATAGTTTGTTATTAATAATTATGTATAACAGGATATTGTAAAAAGTAAGTTATGAAATTTTTATTAAAACATTTCTTACATACCATTATATTGGCTGGGCCACAAAAATATTCATTGTGGGCCACATCCGGCCTCTGGGCAGCAAGTTTGACATGCTTATTGTAGAAAGTCTGATTTGACAGTGCTGCTTAAGTGTCTGTACCTGCTGGTAGCATGCTGGCTGTGCTGTCTTTTGAGGTCCTCACTAGGACAGGGACTGGGAGTTGGAGAGGGTAACTTCAGGCAGAGGTAGAGGTGTGTGAATGAAGAGGTGAGAGACAGGGTGAGGGAGGGAAGCACTCTGCATCCTAGGTCACCTGGGTCCTGGTTTGGGGCATTAGTAGGGATTGAGGTCCCCTGGAATATCTGATAGAATAGCTACAATGGAGGAAGATCTTCCTTCCCCAAACAGAGAGCCAAAGAGTTTGGGGGCAACTACTTTAAAGGCTGAGTGGCCCGTTAGAGAGAAGAAGAGAGGAAGTCTGTATATTAGTAGCCACCAGTAATGATCTGTTTCCATCTGGCCTACGGCTGCCCTTGGGGCCCACTCCCCCTGGAGAAGCTAGATTTTGCCCAGGCCTATGAGAGGGTATTGGGGAAGTATGAAAGCACAGCCCATAGCCTGATAGCCTCCAACTGCCTCACCACCCTGTGTTCACGGGGCCTTGGGTGACCTGACCAGAACCACTGTCCTTTCCCTAATTCCTGACAGACTCTTAGGACTGGTATTCTGATTGCTTTATACACACTGACCAGCATCTGCATGCAGACTGACCATCTCAGACACAATGACCACTCCAGATACACAATGAAATAAAAATAATAATAACTGTGGCTTCACACACACACAATATAAGAACTATTGTTTATACTTAATACTTCCATGTACAATATCTAGGTACTATAATGTAGTAAGCACAAGTTGTAGTTGTTATTATTTTTATTACATTTTATATATTTTATCAATATGTATTCTTTGAATTTTCAGAACAATTCTGTGAGGTATGTATATTATCATTATTATTTTATATATGATGAAACACTTGCATAGTGACTTGACCACACAGTTACGAAGTGACAGAGCAATTGAGCCCAGTCATTCTGGGCCCTTAGTCCACTTTATCTATCATATCTATCTATCTACCTATCTATCATCTATCTATATCTATCTATCTGTCTATCTATCTATCTATCAGCTTTCTACCTACCTATCTATTTTAGAGGAAGGGAAAGGGAAAGAAAGAGAGAGATCAGTGCCAGAGGGAAACATTGATCAGCTGCCTCCTACATGCCCCTTACTTTAGAGGAAGGGAAAGGGAAAGAAAGAGAGAGATCAATGCCAGAGGGAAACATTGATTAGCTGCCTCCTACATGCCCCTTACTTGGGATCAAGCCTGCAACCCAGGCATGTGTCCTTTGACCAGGAATTGAACTGGTAACCCTTCAGTGCATGGAATGATGCCCAACCAACTGAGCCATACCAGCCAGGGCTAGTCCACTTTTTTTTTCTTTATTGATTAAGGTATTATATATGTGTCCTTATCCCCCCATTGCCCCCACACACACACTCATGCCCTCACCCCCCTAGTGTCTGTGTCCATTGGCTAGGCTTATATGCATGCATACAAGTCCTTTGGTTGATCTCTCCCCCTTACCCCCACCCTCCACTACCTTACCTCTGAGGTTTGATGGTCTGATCGATGTTTCTCTGTCTCTGGATCTGTTTTTGTTCATCAGTTTATGTTGTTCATTATAGTTCACAAATGAGTGAGGTCATGTGATAGCTATCGTTTAGTTCACTTTCTTAATCACTATACCGAACTGCTTTGCTTGCCCAGCATGGATGTCATTCCAAGTTGCAATTCTCTATGTTCGTTATCTATACTTAGAAGCACTCAGTTGGGTGTTCAGTTTGCCATGGTTTCTCACATGATTACTCCAGCTACTATCTGCCAAGTGTTCATTGAACTTCTAGAAATGACTTATTTAGTAACTGGCAGAATTTTGTATTTTTTGCATCCAACTTAGAATTTCTACTCTGCCCAGTGGTTAATACTTTTTACTTGTTTTGCATTTCATGCAGTGTTTTATATGAGTATTTATAAATGTAGATACTTTTGAATTTGTCTTAGGGACAGAGTTTGATTTCAGTTACTTACTCCCCTCATAACTGCTTTTAGTCACAAACAACTGAATGTTGCTCTCTCATGGGCATGATTATTAAGTCAGGAAGCATCATCTGAGAATAATGACAGTGGTAATTAAAAAAATAAATGTAACTGTTAATAGCATTAATCCATTAATTGTTAATATAGGACATGCCAGTACTGCTATATAAAATACAAAGGATTAATTTTTAGAAAATTGGTTCAGTGTTATAAACATAAAGCAACTGAAAAAACAAAACTAAAACTCAGAGGTTACCAGCCTTGTTAGATTGGTTGAGAAAGCAGAAAGCTATCAGTTAATTCTACCACATAAATAGCACTCCTGTCAGCAATGTGCTGAAGACTGAAGAATTTAGAAAATGGTTAAAAATTTAAGAACTTCCTCTGAGAGTATGATAGATTTGGCACCAAACTCACTGCCAAATACAAATCTATCAAGTAGAGGCAATACCCTATCTCCTAGGTCCGTGGTCAGCAAACTCATTAGTCAACAGAGCCAAATATCAACAGTACAACGATTGAAATTTCTTTTGAGAGCCAAATTTTTTCAACTTAAACTATATAGGTAGGTACATTGTTATTAAATTAATTAGGGTACTCCTAAGGCTTAGGAAGAGCCACACTCAAGGGGCCAAAGAGCCGCATGTGGCTCGCGAGCCGGTTTGCTGACCATGGTCCTAGGTGATTGAAAAACTCAGATCAGCTTCAAGATGCCATACTGGAGGGTTTCGGGGTTTTTTCATAAACCTAAATATGAGGCCAAAACTGAAGTGTAATTTTGGTGAAACCTATCAGGACTGCAAGGATGTAACACAACTGAGCGAGGCCATGTGTGGAGAGTAGGTTACGACAGATGATAAACCAGCTTGTATTGGATGAGCTCAAATGGGGCTAACCCAAGAGTAAGCTCAGGACATAAACTTACGATCAGCCTCAGTGAAAGCTTCAAACAGGCCACTTGGGTAAATATGACTGGGAGAATTCAAACTGCCAAGGTAAGGCTCAGAAAATTGCACTGGTGTTCACAAAACAAACACAGTCTTAAGCAGTGGTAATGAATCATGTGTGACAGCCACACTGTACATGTCCCTAGTGTCATTCCTCAAAGGAGGGTAAAATGAGCTAGAGATGTATATTATCTCATTTCAGCCTTAGCATGTGTAACTTTTAATGAGGGTGATGGGGTTTATACCTTTGAACATTAATCTTTAAACATGTCTTTTGAGCTCTGAGAAACCTAAATATTTTGAAGGTTGGTTTGTTTGGTCTTTTGTTTATTAATAATCTGAATTTAAAGTAAGAATGTAAATAGTGGTGAAGTTTAAATAAATAATATAGGGAGGCCAGAGCAGAATATATATAGATATGGTTGGAAAGCCAACAGTGAGATTTTATGTAGGCTGATCTCTTTGTCTCTGTAGTTCTCATACACTGCAAGCCTAATCCCAATAAAGCTTGTTTGACAAATGACAAAGGTTCATTGGAATGAGCAGGTCATGTGGATTGCAACATTTGGAAGATGGTCTTTTCAACAGATGGTGCTGGAACAACTGGACATCTATATGCAAGAAAAAAAAGTAATCTAGACACAGACCTCACACACTTCACAAAAATTAACTCAAAAAGGTTCACACGCCCTAACCAGCTTGGCTCAGTGGATAGAGCGTCGGCCTGCAGACTGAAGGGTCCCAGGTTCAATTCCGGTCAAGGGCATGTACCTTGGTTGCGGTCACATCCCCAGTAGGGGGTGAGCAGGAGGCAGCTGATCGATGTTTCTCTCTCATGGATGTTTCTAACTCTCTATCCTTCTCCCTTCCTCTCTGTAAAAAATCAATAAGGTATATTAAAAAAAAAAAGGTTCACAGACCTAAATGTAAAATGCAAAACTATAAACCTCCTAGGAGATAACACAGTAGAACACCTAGATGGCCTTGGGCATGGCAGTAACTTTTAGACACAACATCAAAGGATGAAACATGAAAAAAATAACTGATAAGCTAAACTTCATTAAAATTAAAAATTTCTGCTATGTGAAAATGCCAAGAAAATGAGAAGACAAGCCACAGATTGGGAGAAAATACTTGCAAAAGACATATCTGAAAAAAGGACTGCTATCCAAAAATATATAAAAACTCTTAAAACTCCACAATAAGAAAACAAACAACCTAATTTAAAAAATAGGTCACATACCTTAACAGATACTTTACCAAAGAAGATCTTCACATGGCATATAAACATATGAAAAGATGCTCCACATTATGTGTCATCAGGAAATACAACCTAAAACAGCAAGATATCACTACCCACCCATTAGAATGGCCAAATCTGGAATACTGACAACACCAAATGTAGGCAAGGATGTGGAGCAATAGGAACTGTAGATCATTGCTGGTGGGAATGAAAATGATACAGCTACTTTGAAAGGCAGTTTGGTGGTTTCTATGAAACTAAATATATTGTTATCATGTGATCTAGAATCATGCTCCTTGGTATTTATCCAAAGGAATTGAAAGTTTATGTTCACATAAAACCTGGTGGGGATGTTTATAATGGGGGAAGCTATGCATGTGTGAGAACAGGTGGTATATGGGAAATCTCTATACCTGCCTCTTAATTTAGCAGTGAACCTAAAACTGCTTTTAAAAAATACAGTATTGCCCTAACCCAGTGGTCGGCAAACTGCGGTTCGTGAGCCACATGCGGCTCTTTGGCCCCTTGAGTGTGGCCACGAAGTTTCAGTCGCACTGTACATGTGTGCCCCATGTGGTATTTTGTGGAAGAGCCATACTCTAGGGACCGCAGTTTGCCAACCATGGCCCTAACCAGTTTGGCTCAGTGGATAGAGCATTGGCCTGTGGATTGAAGGGTCCCGGGTTCGATTCTGGTAAAGGGCATGTACCTCGGTTGCAGGCACATCCCCCGTGAGGGGTGTACAGGAGGCAGCTGATCAATGTTTCTCTCTCATTGATGTTTCTAACTTTCTATCCCTCTCCCTTCCTCTCTAAAAAAATCAATAAAATATATTAAAAAAATAATGAAAAAATAAAAAAATGCAGTATTTTTTAAAAGTCAAAGAAGTGCCCCTTTACTACAAAAATCCTGATGCGATCCTGAGAAAGAAGAACAAAGTGGAGGGATCTCAATACCAGATATCAAGCTATTTTACAAAGCCACTATCCTTAAAACTGCCCGGTACTGGCACAAGAACAGACATATAGACCAATGGAATAGAATAGAGAACCCAGAAATCGACCCAAACTACTATGCTCAATTAATATTTGACAAAGGAGGCAAGAACATACAATGGAGTCAAGGCAGTCTCTTCAATAAATGGTGCTGGGAAATTTGGTCAGACACATGCAAAAAAATGAAACTAGACCACCAGCTTACACCATACACAAAAAT
>NW_006286678.1:955695-974971 GCF_000327345.1 Myotis davidii | reverse complement strand
TGAAATAAAGCAGTCAGAGAAAGAAAAATATCACGTGCTCTCACTCATTTGTGGATTATAATGAACAATGTAAACCGATGAACAAAAACAGATGTAGAGACTGAGAAGCATCGATCAGATGCTCAAAACTCAGAGGGAAGATAAGGAAGGGTGGGGGTGAGGGGGAAAAATCAACCGAAGGACTTGTATGCATGCATATAAGCATAAATGATGGATGTGGACAACAGGGGGTGAGGTGAGGGTGAGGGCAGGATTGGGGGGATGAGGGGACATTGTGGGGATAAGGACACATTTGTAATATCTTAATCAATAAAGGGAAAAAAAATTTAAAAAAAGTGCCCCTTTACTACCAAAATCCTGAATCCAACTGTCTTTTCTCCTTCAAAAGGTAATTTAAAAATCCCACAGGCAATCATTTCTTAAGCCTAGGGAGTCAATGATGTTTCAAATGAAGCCTTTTGAATTTAAACTATATTTGAATAAATGAAGAGGTGGGAAATTATTTTTTATAGTATAAATACATTTATTCTACAGTTACTACTATGCTGGAAGGAAACATAAGGAAAGACTTTGTAAATTAGTCTGCCTCCTTACTTGAAATCTCTTAGGGCAATCATTTCCTGGATCTCCCACCAGCAGATAAACTGGTTGATAGTGTTTTCACAAGGCTGTAGCCCAGCCACATAATGATTGTTAGCAAGGAAGAGGGACTTTGAGGGACATAAATGAGAGAAGTTGAGAAATGAAATTACATTAAAAACCACACAGTTTGAGTTTTGTAAATAATTCAGCTCATGATTTGATTTACTTTGATAAATCAAAGTAAAAAAAATTACTATTTACTCAGTTTTTAAGAAATAAAGGTTTCTTCATTTCCAAATTATAGCTGTAGAAATCAAGCATTGGTTACATTACTCAGTCTCTAGAATGGTATCAGCTATGATGTTTTTAAATGGCAAAGAAATGGAAATTAAATTTTGCTTCCCTCTATTTCCCCCCCTCTCCTTCCCCCTTCCTTTTATTCAATTGGTTGGTTTGTTTTGATGAATTTAAAACTACTGAGCTCTGTAAACTAATTTGTGAAATACCCAGTGGATTTAATGCACTCCTTGGGAAGAAGGTTTATTTTGATTGTCTACTTAGTATTTTACTCATACTCTCACCTGGTGGTCTACTGTTTCATCCTGTCTGTGGTGGCTGCAGGGCTGGATACAGGTATCAGGGGAGAAACTAAAGAGTACACATCCTTAGAGCTCGGGCAGCTGGATGCAGTCTGGGAGGCCGAGGGAGATTGGCCTTGACTTTCTACTCTAGGCGCTACAACAGCAGATAGATGAATGAGATTAGATTAATAGAATGACAGAGAATACTTCCCTGTTTGATCTGCTCAGAAGGACTTGTTTCCTTCTCATCTTTTCTAGTTTTGCATTTGACTGTTCCAGATTGGAAAATCTAATGAAAATACTTGGAGAGAAATCCATGTTGCATTCCCCACAACACCATCCTCCGTGACTCCCATTCTTACACTTACCTGTTATCCCCTAAAAAACACTGGCTATTCTAAATTGATGAGTGGGTTGGAATTGGTCTTGGCAGCATGTTTTTATGCTTATCTTTTCTGGGTTAATGTGTTATGGGGGAAAAGATTGATTCTTTTAACATGTGATTCAGTGGCGATCTGTTTTCATTTTAGGGTCTTTGCATATCTAGCTGAAAATCTCTAATGTTGAAAGCCGATGCTTGGGATGAAGGTGATTGGGATGCCAAAACACACCAATACCTGAAGGTGGGTCATTCATTAATTTATTTGTTCCTTCAACATGTGAATATTAAGTGCCCATCCTGTGTCAACCATGGTTCTAGACAAACTATTAAGAGAAGAAGCCTGGTTAAAAGGATTCTGTCTATAAAAGATGGCTTGAGCCCAGTGTTAGGAATTGTTACTCTCATGCATTGTCCACCAAGGTCATATTCATTTATATACCTGGAGCCCTGAGTGCCCAGATAGGATTTGGCAACTCCCAGCTCTGGTTCATTATTTTCAAGGGTGCCTGAGGAACACAGTTATGAACTACCAGGTTGTTTCTTCCTGAAAGTTTTATATGTTTCCCTTGGGGTATCATTTATGAAATTCTTGAATAAATTGTTTTCAGACAAAATTTCAGCCACATCCAGCATTAACACATTTGTAATACAACTTTAACAACACAGAACAGTATTTAAAATAATCTAACACAGACCCCTACTTGCAGCTTCACTGAAAAGCCCAAGTATCCCATTTCAGTTAGGGCCTCTACTACAAACCCTTACCACATCCCACTGGGGCTGTCTGTATTGAGAAGGAGACTTGAAGGCCCCAACTACAGCCTTTCTTCACACAATAATAAGTGAAGATACCAAGAATTGAGTATATGCTAAGTGCCATACATAAATTATGATGTCACCCATCCTTCAACTTTATAAAGGGGGGAAAAAAGCCATTGTAGAAGCCTGGGAAGTTTTCTTGTTTGTCTTTCTGTGTGGATATTTGTTTGGTGGTTATACATAGATCTATTGAAGCAATGTCCTATTTGGCAAACAATAGCCAAAATATCTCAAGATATGCAACTAAATATAGTCTGCTACCACCAATCAGGAATGGAAAAAGCTGCATTTCTTTATTCTCAGCTTATTTGTTGCTGCTTGTTCTCTTTTTTAAACTATAAGAACAAAGGAATAATTCAATTGTTAGGTTCAACTATCCTGAGTAGAATGAGAACACCTTGATTCAGCTGTAACTGCTAATAAGAACCCGATCCAAGAGATGGTAGGGCCCCCACAAGGACTCCTTGGGGAATATGTTAATATTTTGTGCATGCTTAAGTCCTTGCACCTGCAGGCTGGGGATTAGAAATGTCCTTATTTATTTGTTCAACAGTATCAGCAAGTTAGTCCTTAGAGTTTATTGCTAATACTGAAGCAGCTGTAAAAAAATTCACATCAAGATGAAAATACTGATGATTACTGAAATAAGTATTATGTGTGTAGTGTATCTTGTCTCCATAGACAAATGTAAGTGTTTGACTTAAATAATTGCAAGACTTTCTAACTTGTCTGACTCAAGGGAAGGAAAAATGAAGTATTTAGTGAATATTGTCATGTAAGAGGGATATGCTAGGATAAAACATAGAACCAAAGAGAATTTTATGGCTTTGGTTTTCAGAATCCTAAATATTTAAGATTATGTAGAGAACTCGAGTCACAGACAAAATATGTGGGAGTTTGAATAGAGAGGGGTCCCTTTCTTTATCTCCAAAACTCAGGCTAGAAATGGTTTTCTCTGAAGGAGTGTTTGGGGTATGGGAGAGAAATGGAGGGAAAATGAAACAATAGCGATATTGAGGGTTTGCAAAGAGTGGTCTTGTATCCTGCTCCCAAGACATAGTCCAAAGCTGAGCCAGTAATGGATTTCATCTTCTTGGCCACTTGTTCTGGAATGATAAATCAGAATGAATCTCAAGTAATTCTGCAACAAATGCTCATTTCCTTCCTTTGGGGAGTACAATGAACCATTCTGTCAGCATGAGGGACACAAAGTTGAATTAAGGAGGAGAGCAAAAAAGGCAATTTCAGAGAACACGTGGAGTCCTGATTGACATTAAGAGCTATTGTGTGAAATTGTATGTGAATCCCACTCTATTTTAGAACTTTTCATCTACATAAAACATAGCTCCTTTATGATTAAGTCAATCTGAGTTCGGTATTCTGTTACTTGAAACCATAGAATCTCACCTGATAACTACTGTCTTTAATGTACCTTCTTTGTATGTCCAAAACTTTAGCCATAAACTCCTTTAATAGATGTACCACCCTAGAAATGAACATCGTTACCTCTATTTTACAAATCAGAAGCCAAGACTCAGAATTGTTGCTGAACATGGCAGAGCAGGAATTTGGATCTGGGTCCATCAAAACCCAAAGCCTGGACTTTCCCTTTTTTATCATTTTATAACCCAGTTATAGAGTCTCAAGTCACCTGTAGCTCTCGTAGATGTCTTGTCAAAGCGGTGTGTTCAGTGTTTCACATGGCTTTTGTTGACTTTGGTCTGGAACTTCTTCCATCCACAAATGTTTTTGCAGATTAGGCCACACAGTGTACAAAGCACATTTTCACTATTCAATTCCCTGATGGGATTAAGGAACTACAAATCAAAGTAATAATAACAAGTTAGAATCTATTTTGAAATAGATCCAAGTATGTAAGGAGCAGAATTGGATGCACTACATTTAAGGTCTGCCTTAAATGGCAAAGTGAAGTAGCAGAAAGTGTGGGGGTTTGGAGTTAGATAGACATGGGTAAACATTTTAGCTTTTGGACACCTGGGTTAACAGGGTGACAGATTAAATGTGCCTAATAAATATGCTATCAAAATTCCATTGAAAAAATCTAAAAGAATATGAAAAAAATAACAATGGCAGTGATGGTTAAAGAGGAGACTATAGTTTAAAATCTGGCCTGACTTTTCATTAGCTGCATCATTGAAGGAGACCCAGAAGCACTTTCCTAGATGACATGCCATGTGCTTGACATGAAATAGTCCCTCTGAAGGTTTTGGAAAACTCTAATTGGCCCCCTCTATAGCTCTACTCCAGGGTAATGAAAGGTCACACAGAATAACCCAGAACCATTATACAGCTGTACATGAAATGGTCTCCAAGCCAGACTAAGCTGGAACCATCTCTTCCCCACTCTGATATAATTTCCCAATCTGTCAACCCTCAAATGGCAAGTCTCCTCCAGTCCATGGAGTTAATACAACTCCAACTTTGCAGGAGGAAAAGGAGCCCTTGAAAAAAGTACATTGTCTGATGTACTATGAGAGAGTCTCCTGTGTGGATCTTTTGTCAGCCCCAGAAATGAAAACAGCGAGAGTCAGAGTAGTGAATACAGAGGGGTGAGAGAAACGAACAGACTGGGGAAGTGAAGATCCATCCTCATCCCAGCGGCCCATCACTAGAGAGATATCTGCTAAGAGTCATGAATGACACTGTGGACTCCACACAGACCTCTAGGCCCTATATTTAGATATATATGAAAAAATGACAGCATCTGAATGGGTTGTAAGGAGGATGAGTAATCATCCAGCAAAGCTGTCTCATGACAAAGGCTGGACTTGGACTGAAAAATGAGGAAATAGAAAAACAAAACAAATGACACAAATACACCACAGGACACAATTTAAAAAATATGTACAAAGGAAGGACACTCAGTAAGTGTGAGTGTGGTGAGATAACATTTTGAGATACTAACCTATTTTTTTTCTTCTGGTGCTTCACTTTTTCCTATACCTGTACTCCTACCCTATTCAAGGAGCTGGCAGTCTATGCTCTTTGCTCAGGGTAAGGATGGGACAGGACAGAGACAGAAACAAAGAAGTATTATTGAGTTTGTTGGCAAAAGCCTAGGGCCTTCAGGGGCTGGAGAGGACTTTGTCCTTGGCTAAAATATTAGAGTTAATAGAAACAGGTTTACTTTTCTATCCAAACTGGAGGAAGGGGATGGATTGTTCAGGGAGAGCAGACCCTGTGTCCTGATTTCTGGAGGAAGTCTGGGAAATTAATTTAGTAACTTTAGAAAGAAAGGATATTGGCCAGTTTGGCAGAGACTGTGGTGTCCTAGCATGACATGGAAATATTAGAATATACTTTGTGCCCATAAAATGAAAGGAAATAGGAGAGAGAGCCATTAGATCTGAAGAGAAGAGAGAAGCTAGTGATACTGATTTCAGTAGTGACCTGTATGATTGATGAGAGAGAACTAGAAGAGGAAATAGCTACCCTGGAAGAAATATGCATGGTCATATGATATTGAAGACCAGATTAGGGTCCCACTCCTTGTTATCAAATGCCACAGTCTTGTACAAGTCACTCAGAACTTAGGTAAAACTCTATGATAATGGGAGGGGGCCCCAAATTATCTGAGATTAAGTTTCGGCAATCTTGGTGGAATGAGAAATAGACATTACATCAAGTTATTAATTATTTTAAAGTTATAATTATTTGCACATCTGAGATGTAAACAGAGATAAATATTATCTACATTAGCTATAATTGCTATTACTTTGATATAATCTTCACCTGAATTCATTATTTGCTTGATAAAATGCAATCTTTGATAATAAAAATAAGTTGTATTGATAATTTTAACATAGGTTATAATTTGCTATATAATAAAAAATTTCAAACTTAATCTAGAGCTTTAACTCAGGTGGTTCAAGGACCCAAGAGTCAGAAAAATTCTCAGTGCAAATTTGACTTCATTGATTTCTCACTCCTGTGAGTCAAATAAAACCAATGGCGTAAAATAGGAGTCCTCTTCATGAAATACATTTGCATTCTGGTTCCCTGACCTGGGGCTAAACAAGCCCAGTAAAAAGATCATTTATATAACTGAAAACTACCCCTAAAAGCAGGCAGCTTTTAAGCTGCCTTTAGATCAAAGGAGAGAAGCTGCTTACGGGTCTATAACACTTTGATATCAGTCCTTTTTCCGTGGAGGCTGGTGAGAGTTGGCAGGCCCCTGGAAGTCCACCCCCATCCGTACTGTTTAATTTGCAGGTAAATTTTTCAACTAACCTTGTGGGACAATTCAAATGATGATGTGTGAAATTTTATTTGTGTCTTCCACAAATAAAAGACAGTTTATTTGCTGCCACAATTTCTGAATGATAGAAAAAAATATGTATGTCTTGCTGATTTTTATTGCATTGTACTAAAAGCTTCAGAAGAATTGTGTGCTACGGCTGGCTGGTACATATGACAGGCACCAGAAATTTAAAAATAAACATTGACTTGCACACGTGTGATACATGTAAAAGCTCTTGCTGGCGCCAATCGCACTTGTGTATTTCGATCTGTCATTGTCGATCATGAATTTGGTTGTCACTTCTATTACAGAGAAAGGGCGAATAGCGATATTAAAATATTTCTTCTAATTAATTTCCTTTCAGTGTGCACAAATCTGTGCACTGGGCCACTAGCAATTTAATAAAGACTTGGAGGGAGCACACATGGTGAATGGCATGGCTAAATGGGAAAATCTCACACCATCACCAATGGTGAGGATGTGTAGTACAGGCCATGCGAAGAGTCATGCTCAGCTGTAGCTCTAATCCTGTAACAGAGTTACCCTTCTCTCCAAAGGGTGCTAGTTTTCTCATCTCTCCCATCCCTTAGGGCTGGTAAAACCACCTGCAGAATTCCCAGGGGCAGAATTCAGGACTCAGAGGCCCCAGCTTGGGAGAAGACAGACAGAGTCCCAGGCAGTGTCAGGTTGGCAGAGATAAATCCTTACCAGAAGCCGGGAAGTTACTGAGAATTTAACATAGCAGAGGACCTCCTGGGAAGTTTCTTGTGCTTTGTTTTTTGCTGCTGTGGCTTCTTCAGCAAGACCTGGAAAGGCATATAGATTACTCTTTTAAAAGGTTAATGAAGACATAGATGCCCAAGGCCATGGCTCTCCTTACTTCTGGAAAAGGCAAAATAGAAAAAACAAAAAAAAACAAAAAACTTTTAGGTAGTCCTAGATCCCACTGGCAACAAGGTACTTCTGGGGACTGTCAGGGGCTACTGGGGGAGAACAAAAGGTAAGGGCGGACCGCTTGTGTTTCACACCAATGGTACCATGTGGCCATAAGGAGCAACATCAAGTAACCATAGGCAGAGAGGCAGAGCTCACCATCCCAAATTGGAAGTCCCATGGATCTCTTTTCAACCCTAACATAGCCCCCAAAAAGACAGGAAGGAAGGGGAGAGAGTCCCTGTGTAACCAATACTGGACTTACCATGAATCTTGACTGATAGTTCTCTGAATTGATTATAAATTAGTTTCTCAACCTTGGCACTATTGACATTTTGCAGTAAATAATTATATTTGTGTGTGTGTGTGTGTGTGTGTGTGTGTATACACTATTCTGTGCATTATAGGATGTTTGGCAGCATCTATTACCGGGGTTCTTGTTCTGTTCCAGCATCAGGAAGGTTCAGGAATCTGGAAAAGGCGGTGTGCATAGATTACATAGGAATCCAGAGACTAATAAAGAGTCCGGAGACAAGATATAATTTTGAAAGGCATTGGGGGTCAGAGGACCTTCAGCTAAAGGAACTGAAGACTCCCTCCTCGTCTAGGACCCTTGCTTTTATTAACACAATTTGTCCTAAGGCAAGGTGGAGATGATACACTTCAAAGTGTACAGAAGCATTGTCGGTTTGGGGAATAGCCTACGGCTGTTCAGGTGTTTGGCCAGTAGGAGGCAATAACATGTAGATTAAGATGCCCTTTGTCTGGCAGCCACAATCAGTTTCCTATTCAGGTTTGGGGAAGTGCCTTTAGCTATTCCCAACAGGTGACTACAAGTGTGACTCAACCCTGTTGAGTCCCCAAGTTTCATCAACCTTTTGATGAAACTTTTGAAATTATGACATGCTGGAATTGGTTCCCTGCAATATATGACCTTGACCTACTGGATTTCAGTACCACCCCTATCTCACCAGAGTGATCATGGAAATTGTCTCCAGACACTGCCAAATATCTCTTGGAATTCTCCAGTTGTGAACCACTGTTCTAAATAAATATGACAGCATGGAGGAAAAGACATTATTTGAACCTGAACCTGTAGACTAGCCCTTATAATTGTTGTCCATTACACCTGTGTAACAAGTGATTTGTGCTGCAGGCATTTTGTAGACTTACTGACACAAGCAAACTTCTTTAGCAGTGCTAGAGGGCAACATTCAGGGCCCCAAACCAACAGAGACATCCTAGTGCAGGTGGGGCTGGGGCTGGGGACAGAGCAGAAGCCTTCAGGCACATCTGGTGAGGGCTTCTTACCAGATCCCTAATGAGGAACAGCTGGACATTTATATCAACTCCCAAATGAATAAACTTTATACTTTTTATGTATAAGTAACCCATAAACCATGTGTATAGAATTTTTATTCCAGAACACTCACATTATCAAGTTTACCTTATAGAGTCCTTGATTAAAGAGTACTTTAGCTAGTTTTGAATCCTGGGTGAGCCCTAATTGAATATTTTAGAGTCAGGTATCTGGTGGTTGGGCTTCCTGGAGCAAAACCAAGTGAGCTCTGAGCGGCCTTTGAGAGAGTGTTGCTTCTATTTTGCTTTTCTGTGTCTGGGTCAAGAAGGAAGGAAAAGGAGGCAACACATCCTAGCTCTAGTCTAGACACTTCTCAGTCCTTCCTCTGGTGACTTATTTCCCCTTTTCAAGCTGCCTTTGGTGTTTATTAGAGAGAATCTCAATGGGACTCCAGGGGGGTGACATCTATAGGGTTGTGGAGGCCTGGCCATCAGGTCAACCCTGGGCCCTGCCCTGAGCTGTGATACCCAGTTCTCTCACTATGTCCTTCCTGAGACTCATTCTCCCAAGCCTAGCTTTTTCTCACCCAGGATCTGTAGCTCTCTAGCTTCACTGTCATGTCTGCCTTCTGAATTATTGTCATAGAATTTGAAGATAGGATTCAAACTCATTTAGTCTATTATTTTCTTCCCTCCACATATGTGTAAAGTGAAGACCAGAGAGGAGAAGTGATTCACCAAAGGAAGTGCAGCTTAAGGAGAGTATACAGGAGAGAAGACTCAGGATGAAACATCAGCAATATCAACTTGCAAAGCAGTGGTTCTCAACCTGTGGGTTGCGACCCCTTTGGGGGTCGAACAACCCTTTCACAGGGGTTGCCTAAGACCATCGGAAAATACATATATAATTACATACTGTTTTTGTGATTAATCACTATGCTTTAATTATGTTCAATTTGTAACAATGAAAATACATCCTGCATATCAGATATTTACATTACGATTCATAACAGTAGCGAAATTACAGTTATGAAGTAGCAATGAAAATAATTTTATGGTTGGGGGTCACCACAACATGAGGAACTGTATTAAAGGGTCGTGGCATTAGGAAGGTTGAGAACCACTGTTGTAAAGGCTAAGAAGGTAAGACAGGCTTAGATGGAGAGTCAGACGTGTTCAAGGAAGAGCAAATTTGAGGAATGATAGGGAACCCCCCAGGGAAGGGCATGTCAGGAAGAAGGGAGTGTCTAGGATTCTAGAGCTGTGAGAGGGGAAGCATACTTTGGACAGGACCATGAGACACCGATGACTGTGGGGGAAGCCAGGCTTCAGGGGTTGAAGAAAGGGCAGAAGGAAGCTCAGGAGTCTGCTGACGAAGCAGCTTTGTCTTGCAAAAGTGGGAGGATTCATTCTCCACTTACCTGTCTTCTGAATACCGGGAGCACTTGGTGGGATTTGCAGCAATGTAAACAGCTAAATCCTGAGCTTGTGAACAGCTCCTTGATTGCATAGCCTCTTTGGGAACCATAGGATTTCTATGGGGCAGAGAAGCAGAGGGACAATGCAGAAAGCAACTTTAGTAATTCTACATCGTTCGTTTTGGTGGAGCACAAAGGGCTCTTAGTTCCGTCAGGAAATTAGGTGCATCTGCAATATAATTTAAAATATGTTTTTCCCCTTCAAATTTCTGCAGCTCTTATTTGAATAGCTGATGAAATAGACTACCTGCTAGTTACATGTTGCAGGGTTATTTTTCTGCCTGGAGGTGATTTTATTCTCAGGGGAAAAGGATGCTGTTTCTGTAAATCTCAAACATTATATGCATCAGAGAACTCAAGGAAAAAGCTTTTATTCCTCTTGAGACAAACACAAATAGCTCCAGTTTCTTCCAGCTTTTGTTTAAAGGCACCTCGTAAAGTGCTATCACACACAAGCTCTGAGGATGAATTGCTCAGCGCTATAAAGTTTATTTGTGTGCAAACACACTGCATTTCCACATCACATGGAGCTATACTGTACTCTCCAAGAGCACTTTAGAAGACTCAATATCGATTTTAGTCAGTGGAAAATCATAAATACCGACCAATAAGAAACCCACGTGTTACAAGGCAAATAAATGGTGGGTATAAGTCTAGTCATTTGGTAATGTAATGGAATGCTGATTTCCTAGTTGTGTTGTTTTCCCTCTTGAGACCAGATGGTAATTCTCAAAATTCAGGTTGTAAAGTCAAAGCACACTTGCATATTTCCCCCTTTTGTGTTAAATGGTAAACTTTACACTGGCAGAGTGGTTCCTCTCTCTGATGACCTACCTTCTCCTGGCAGAGACTGACCTTGTGCACCATCTTCCCCGGCACAAGGGAGTTAGGTCATCTAATTCCATCTCCACTCAAAATACCATTTATTAAAAGTCTTCCTCTCAAATGAACCTTATTTTTTCCATCATATTTTCTTCATAGTCTTCTTTTTGGAAGTCCTCCAGTTGGGAGTAAGATTCCATAAATATCCTCAAAGTGGGTGTGGGTAGGAATGAGCCTGGAAGAGTGTGATAGGCCTACGTGACCCAAACTGGTCAGGCAACTTCAAAGCTAAGACACTTGTTATTTTGCTCATTCAGAATTGAGCCTCATATGGCTGCAGAAAATGGACTTTTAATTCCAGACATTGTCTTATTCTCATTGCTGTATCTCTAGTCCCTAGTAGAATATCTGACAGATAGTAAACTTTCACTAAATAGTTCTTGAATTAATAGATGGAGGATAATTCTGCTACTTCAAACATTTCCAAAGAAATAAGTATATTTTGTTTAATCTAGGTGACTGTTTTTTCAATTTTGTTCACATTCCAAAGTAAAACATTCCATTTGGAAAAACAATCAATTCAATTTAGGGGAAAATGTTTTAAAGACTAGATTTACATGTATATCCATGGTCACTTTTTCATATTTCTTTCTAAATTTGCCCTCAGGGAAGTTTCAGACCTGGCTAAATCTCAAATCTGACCACCATCCTTAGTTTATCGGGTGAGGGGGCGGGGTAGTGGAGCAATACATAAACATTCAAAGCTAATCACTGTAATGTAGATGTGTGTATGACCAGGCAGCAATATTTACCCTATGTTTGTAAGCAGGGCTGATCCAGATGAAGTCTAGAATTTGGGGTTCCAAAGTGAGTGAACTTATTCTTCTCAAGGGTCACAGGAGTCTTATACTGTCCTAGACGTAGGTATATACATGGTTAAGTTACAGCTGGGCAAAACAGAAGACGTGACAGTGGAAAGATTGCTACATCTCTATGTAAATGACCTGGGTTTTGACCCCATTTCAATTCCTGAATTCCTGCCTCTATCTCCTCTGCCATAGGAGAGAACTTAAGGGAGTCTAATGTTTAAGTAATAAAACCTCTCCATGTGGGAAGGCATCTTTTGCAAAGACAAAATCAAAACTGCATGCACCGTAACAGATGTGAGGCAATATATAGCAGCACAGAATTTACAGCCTGGAGTACCTATCATCAGCATGGTCACTAAAATAATAAAACCACAAAATCAATTCTTACATGAGCCAGTGATTTAGCATTCTTTTAATCATTCTCAAAGCGATGCCATATATAATACAAAGACTGGCTCCTTGAGGGGAATTGTTTAGTGCTCCTTATTTCAGGCAAAAAACAGTCAGCCAATAAAAAGAAAAGTATGATGACAAAGCATTGCACACCTGAGTTGTCAAATACCCCAATTCTCAACTTCATTTGTCAGTGGACATTTAAAATAGCCTAGCAAATGATTAGCAGTATTCCATAGTATAAAGAAACTACTAGCCCTGGCCAGTGTGGCTCAGTTGGTTGGTAAGTGTGCTTGGAAATTCTTGAAGTTCCTTGCAAACTGTAACTAAAGTGAGGTCAGTGGTGGAACTGAGGCAATATAGCCGATTGCATTGCATCAGGGCCCCTTGGGCTATGAGAAGCCTTTGTGACTTGATAAGTTTCAAGCGGTAATGAATGTAGCTGTCTTTCTAGTTTACTCGCCATTTTATCCGTAATCTAACACACTGCCTAGTTTATAATTGCTGCATATATTTGTAACATGTATTTGTAGAGTAAATGAATTCAGAGCTAAGCAAATTGGTGGTAAAGAATGTGCAGAGAAGAAGGAAAAAATCGTCCTCTGTGCAAGTAGGTTTGTTTGTTAAATAGTAAATGAAGATAGCAAGTTTCTTTTTCACTCTGGAGCATTGCAAATCTTTAGTATGGATTTAACAAAGCAGTGTCCCAAGCTTTTTTTTCTTTAATGCAAAAACACTTTGTTCTCACAGTACTTATTAGCATCTCTCTGCAGTGTTTGGGATAATGCATTTAAAATAAGTATGATATAAAAAAATATGCTTGAACTGAATTTTGTTTGCTACCTTTAGAGGTTTTGTGTGTGTGTGTGTGTGTGTGTGTGTGTATGTGTATGTGCTGGACCTCAATGACAATAGAGAATGAAATTTTCTAAATATTTGAATATATCTATGTCATCTATAATCTATCCTGATAATGATTGGAGTAATAAATCCTATATAATAAAGAGGTAATATGCAAATTGACCATCACACCCTTGCACAAGATGGCTGCCTCCAGGTGGTCACAAGATCACCACGCCCATGTCATCACAAGATGGCCGGGGGGAGGGCATTTAATCCTATATAATAAAGAGGTAATAAGCAAATTGACCATCACTCCAACACACAAGATGGCTGTCCCCATGTGGACACAAGATGGCCACCACAAGATGGCCAGTAGGGGAGGGCAGTTAGGGGTGACCAGGTCTGCAGGGGAGGGCAGTTGGGGGGGACCAGGCCTGCAGGGGCGGGCAGTTAGGGGCAATCAGGCCGGTAGGGGAGGGCAGTTGGGGGCAATCGGGTTGGCAGGAGAGCAGTTAGGTGTCGATCAGGCTGGCAGGCAGAAGCGATTAGGGGCAGGCAGGCGAGCAATTGGGAGACAGCAGTCCCAGATTGTGAAAGGGATATCTGACTGTCCGTTTAGGCCTGATCCCTATGGACGGGCAGTTGGACATCCCCTGAGGGGTCCCAGATTAGAGAGGGTGCAGGCTAGGCTGAGGGACATTCCCCCTCCCCAGTGCACAAATTTCATGCACCGGGCCTCTAGTTATTCTATAAGCTCTGAAATAACATAAGTTCTCATAGTAATCTGTCAAAACAGTTGCAAAAACAGGTTATAATACTGAAGACCCTGTGAGCACATGGGGTCTGTGTGCAACTACATCTGAAATATTAGGGGAACTTGTTAGTTGTTAAATAAGATTACTGAGCTCTGCCTGCCCCTCAGAGTTTCTGGAGATAGACATAGGGAGGCCTAGAAATTTGCATTTAAAATTTGTCTTAGATGATTCTAAAGCAATGAAACTAGTGGACAATAGTCTGAATACTCATGTAAACAACATCACACTATATCATTTAACTGGCCAAATATATCCAGTTTTCCTAATCCGGGGTTTCCCTCTTTTGCCAGTTCATACCTTCTAAGTGCTTATATCTCCAGTTTTGGAAGAGATTATAGCACCCCTTATATATGATATAGAGATTTATGTTCTTGCAGGGCATTGACAGCCGCTGCATAGGAAGGGAAAGGAAAGTCTAACCCATTTTTGCTACTTACACTCATTTATAAGATCTTGTTTCAGCAAGTATTGATCTTATAGATTGAGTTGGAGGCTACAGGGATGGTGAGAGGGGTGGGATGCCATCTAAGCAAGGGAGATTGGGCAGATCCCCTTTGAGATCCCACTCCCTCACATCTGTGTAGTTGACAAACGGGCAGAGGGGCTGGTAGGATGGGGATGCATGGTGAATAGGGTCATAGGCTATAGAGTCGGGATATTTTAGCTTGACTGCTTAGTAGCTGTGGGACCTCAGCAAGTTATTGAACTTCTTTATGCCTCAGTTTTATCCTTTTATTTGTCAAATAAGAATAATAGTAAATATGTATCCCATAGGGTTATATTTAAGGTTTAAATGAGACGGTTTATGTAAAGGTCATAGCCCCATACATGGCAGATAGTAAATTATTTTCTTGAATGGCAGTAGCCTCCAGCTCCCCCATTATACTATTTTCCATCTTAATTGAATCCAATGTTACTGTCATTAAAAACAAAACAAAAGTACATAAGCTTACATCAAATACAGCATTGTAGCTCAATAAACTTGGGGTTGAATATTAGCTCTGTGTCCCACATTTATAAGTTGTATGAACTTAGACAAATTATTTAACCCATATGGACCTGTTCTTCATCTATAAATAGGGATAGAATACCTAAGGATAATTGATGGCTATTAATTTTGAGTTGTTCAAGCACTTGGCAATTTAATGTCCTCATGGGATTGATTTGTATTCCTGCATCTTTCTAAACCTCATTTTATTACATTGAGTTCATTGAGAAGATTCCCTAACTTCTCAACAGAAGTGTAGGAATTCCCAGAGCTCAGGGCCAGCTGGAGTTCCAGGATTCACCCAAGTCAGGGAATGAATGAGACTAGCAGGCAACTGTGAGTGTGGAAAGGAGAGAATCAGATTCTAAGTCCTAGGCAAGGATGAGCTCAGGTAACAGAGAAGCTCCAGAGTGTCAAGACCTAGGAGGGAGTGAAGAGAGAAAAGGCAGTGCATTAAAGCAAAGGTTTGGAAACAGGGAACAGGCAAAGTGAACTGAATGGGAGGAGCCTTTCTGAAAACTGCTGGATGGAGCCCTTGGTTGGTAAAGAAACTGTTAAGGGAGCCATGTCAGTTTGGACAATCATGAATAGTGTAGAAGTTATTATTATCCTTACTTTCCATATTATATGGTGAGCTCCATGAGATCAGAGCCTGAATCTAATCCAATTTTCTGGAAGTCAGAGAGTAAATGTTTAATATGAGTTGGTTCAGAGAGATCAAAGGATCAACCTTCTGTATCTAATTTCCTTCTATTTCTAGGTCACTTTTCAAATATCTAGGGCTCCTTAAGTTTGATTATAGGTTTTGCTGAGAAACGTTTTTGTGTGTGTTTTAATCAGTGTAATATTCTTTGTAATAAGAGCTCAACTTTATTTTATATACCAAGAATAGTTATTGGATCAGAATATATTCCCTAACTAGTGTGTATATTGTACAGCAGGAGAAATCTAGGAGCATTTTGAAAGCTTCTGTATTTTCCATACCTTATTTGTTTTACAAAAGATTATAAAGACTTATTGAAAAAAACCCACAATTTTTACTCCTCCAGGTAAATTCTATATTATTCTTTGATATAAACTTGAGCAAGTTAAAACTTAGCCCAAATAAGGAAGTACAATTTTGGATTTCAGTGACCATGTGTGAAAATTTCTTGTAAGTCAGACTGATATGCCATATAGGGACATGTATTTGTGATATCATGGATAGAAAATGAGAAAAAAGGAAAAGGAAAGGAAATTAGGAGACATTTCATACAAACCTCATCATTGTCTCTTAATTTTCAAAGACAGTAATCAGGATCATTTAGGAATATTTACATTACAATATCCTTTCAAACATCAACATGTATTGAAACCTGCAATTTCCTTAATTAGAGAAGATTTCATTTTTAATTCTTTTAGTGGGAGCAGCACTGGGATGCAGAGGCTTAACTCTTGGTAAACCGGACACTCAGAGCCTATGATTAGAAGCTGTCTGCTTCTAATGCTAGATTGGAGCTGTGTGCTTTGATTCTGAAGGTGGGACACACTGGAGCCTCTAGACTGTTACTGAGTCTGAGAGTGCATGTGACTTTCTGGTGTGTCCTTAGAATGGACAGACCTCTAATTAGTGGTAGTCGCCAGAATAGTGATGGGTAAAGTCACAATATTAAATTCTGATTTAGGAGGGATCTCATCTTACTTTTACTCTTTTTTAGCTCTTCTCTATTATATTTTTATTTATTTTTAATTTTTGTTAATCCTCACCCTGAGATATTTTTCCATTGATTTTTATGATTTTTAGAGAGAGCAGAAGGGAGGGGGAGAGATAGAAAGAGAAACATCAATGGGGACAGGCACATATTGATTGATTGTCTCCCACATGCATCCCTGTTCAGAGCCCTTGACTGGAATTGAACCTGGGACCCTTTAGTCCAAGGGCCAACACTCTATCCACTGAGCCAAACTAGCCTGGGCTAGCTCTTCTCTATTTTAGAGTGGCATCATTACCATTATCCATAAACTCACTAATAACAGAACCTGCTGTGCCCTAAATTTCTTCAGTAGTGTGCCCTCTGCTATTTCAACTTTACTTCTGCCTTTCTTTGCTGTTGACTATAATCATAACTCAATTAAACAATAATGACAGTTATCACTTATTACACATTTACTCTATTCCTGACATGGTGTTAAGTAGCACAAACATATTTTTTCACCGTGACAATCACCTCTACCATAATCATTCTAAATGTAAGTAATTACTAACTACATTGCAGCTGCAAAGAATTAGTTCCTGCTTCTGATTTGGGAGTTTTATGTTTTTCCAATGCCTTTTTCTGCTTGTGATTGCTGCATTTTAGTGGTGATTGCTGAAGACTCCCGATACTGCTCCCGTTGGTTCTGAAAATCTTCAGTGGTACTCATAACCTAAAATTTTCCTTCTACTGCCTTTCTCAAGGATCAGGGTATCTTTCTGGAAATTGTTCAATTTTGGCTTCTACTGTTTGTCATCCTTTTAATATTATTGGTATAACTTTGTATTTCTTGTTTAAAGTTACAGTTGAAGGAAAAAGAATCATCAATTTCATAATGCCTAAACTTCTTTATCCCTACAGGCTTATTAATGTCTTTACATAAATGCCTACTTTTCACCTGTAGTTATTAGATGAGAATATTAATAGTTCTGGGCAAATATGAAACTCTTTGAACTTCCATGAACATGATTGGATTCTGAGCCAGGGAGTTAGACTTTGCGCCAGTGTTACCACTGTTGCCAGAACCACGGCTGAGTACAGGGCTCTTGATCTTCAGCTCTTTTTCTTCCACCTCTCCAGAAGTCTTAGGATTTAATACTTACAGTGTGCTTAAAGTCAAGGAATACCATATGATAACCAAGCCTTTATCAGGAGACTTGCTTTGTGAATGAAGTGAGGAGAGCGGTACCTCCCCGGGAGCTCTGCTTTGCTGGCAGTGGGCATTGCACCGGACACAGTAGTTGTCCAGTTCAGCACACTGGCAGGGGGAGCGAGTGATCCTTCACCTCGGGGAAGGTATTTCACACACCGAGATACAGAAGTCATCCCTGCCTTCAGATCGCAGCTGCTTTGGAATGCATTTGACTATGAGCACAAATGAGCCTGTTTTCATTCAGTTGAGTGAGTCTGCAGCAGCACCGTGTCAAACGTAATGGAAAGCTGAGCTGCAGAAATCAGAGGTGACTGGCCTTAGGCTGGGAAGATAATTTCTTCAAATCAACTTCAATGATCTTTTTTTCTTCAATTTTAAAAAGACTCTCCTGAGCCCCTCTCTCCCAGGGTACATGGACACTGCTGGTTCCATTTCAGCAGGCAGTGCTCAAGGTCCTAGTAAAGAAATCTACACATTATATGTACACATACCCCGAAATATGTGGTATGTATGTGAAATATTGAATATTGTCTGGTAGTATATCCAGGAAGATTTTAAAAGGGGTAGTATATCTACGTATAAACCACACTCATATTATCTTTGTATAATTGAACCATGAAATGCACACTCCTTTGAATTCTCTGTAAGAGAGCCCCTGTATGGTTAACTAGTGCTTACTCTGGGAGGAATGTAAACTCTATAGACCCCAGAAATCTCTTAGCATCACACAATGCCAAATGCCTATTCTACGACCTTCCAACTGTCTTCCATGGAAGAGGGAAAGTGAAGGTGAACCATGAGCAGCAGGTTTAAGGTACCATTCTTTGAAAGTCTGTCTGAAATTGGAAATGGCATTATGGAAGTTGATGAGAAGAAATGATTTTCCCAACCTAACACCGGCCACCTCTAGTTTCTGAGCCAGGACTGGGCCCTGTGCTGGATGGGGCATAACAGGCACTGTGGTGAGCCCCAGAGCTGGTGGCCCTCCAAGGCCTGGAAGCACAGAAACACAAAAATACCAGAGAATAAGAAGTGAGCTGTAAACCACAGTTACTAATGTCAAAAACTAAGATTTTACAAATCATTTGAAGATAATAACATGGTAAATCAATTTTGTCCTGGTAATGAAACCAAATAGCTTTAGGGCAAAAGTATGGAGACTTTTTGTGTATATACTAGTGGCCTGGTGCACGGATTCATGCACATTGAAAGGAAATTAATTAGAAGAAATATTTTAACATTACAGCAAGCTAATCCACAGCCAGTAGCCTAACCTACTGGTTGGAGCACCTGCCCCCGGTGGTCAGTGTGTATCATAGTGAACA
>NW_006286678.1:941642-955333 GCF_000327345.1 Myotis davidii | reverse complement strand
AAAAAACAAAGCTAATCCACAGCCAGTAGCCTAACCTACTGGTTGGAGCACCTGCCCCCGGTGGTCAGTGTGTATCATAGTGAACAGTTGAATGGTCACTTAGGCTTTTATATATGTAGGTTTTGGAATCTTTTGAATTTTGAGTCATGTGACTATATTATCTTCACATGATTACAATAAAAAAAATTTAAGTCTTGCCAAATCTCTTTGGCCAAATATTTTATAGTCCTCTGACAAAAAACTAATGTGTGATGTGACATGAGTAGAGGCTTCCAAAACTGAGTTCAGAGTTAGAACAAAGGTTTTTAAACAGTCCTATTATTTTCGTTCATAGGTCAATGTTCAACCACTGAGCAACAACGGTCAGGCTCTGCTGAATTTTTGAGGGATGCCCCAAAACAAATGTAATTGAAGAAACAGAAAAGATTAGATGATTCAATGAAAAGAAGGAAAATTGTGAAAGACTATCCAAGAGTTCTCTCCTACAGTAGCACCTGGTCTAGATTTTTTTGCAAGTTAGTTTCCGTCAACCTTTTAAATTGGTGATTTCCATGCTAGTTAAACTGTCTCTGTTCATGGAAGGTGGTATTCTTCATTCCATTTTAAAGGGTAACTCTGACATCAAAACCCGATGAAGACAGTATATGAGAAGAAAAATACCTGCCAATTTCCCCTTTTCTTTGAATAGCAGTAATTTTTCATAGCTTTATTTTCCTAATCTATGCTTACCCACTATTAGGAATGAAATTCAGAAGGGTCTGTCAGAGACTCTGTGTTTCTGTCTAAATGTTTTATAGATGAAACTTTAAATGCAGATAGGAAGAACAAAGAGGGAGGGAAGTAGATTATCAGCTCTAGCCTAAGATTATATTTTCTTTTATTTACTGCATTTACAAACTAGATCTCCATGGAAGTCTTCTCTGCAGTACATACACATGCACACAAAGCACTCACACACATATCACACCATACACAGACCTACTTCTCTGTTTGTTTTATGCATCTCTGTAGTAGTCCTCAGTTTTGGGCCAATTGCTGCCAACATTTTAGGTGGTGTATTTTCCATCGACTCCTCAGCCTGCACTTTTCCTCAAGCTTCTACCCTCCAAGATAGGAGCTTTCTCTCATTTGGTTTCTAGGTATGTTATTCCTTCTCAATAACAGCTCTTGGGTCAGTTTGCAATGGGTTCCATTAATCTGGTCCATTCAGTTCTATTTATTCTCACAGGCACACATTTTCAATTTCTTTTTTTTTAAATATATTTTTATTGATTTCAGAGAGGAAGGGAGGGGGAAAGAGACATAGAAACATCAATGGTGAGAGAATCATTGATCAGCTGCCTCCTGCACACCCCACACTGGGAATTGAGACTGCAACCTGGGTATGTGACCTGACCAGGAATCGAACCATGACCTCCTGGCTCATAGGTTGAAGCTCAATCACTGAGCCACGCCAGCTGGGCATTTCTGATTTCTTATGTGTGGATCCTATTTGTACATTTTGTTCATCATTTTCCAGGGAATTTGGGGAAGGGCAGCCCATGCCAACATCCTGTCTGGAAGTATCTTTGCAGCACTTAAGTAAAGAATGTTTCTGTACATTTTACTAAAACCAATTCGTAGATTCTTTGTCTAAAGAGCCCCTCATCACAAAATGAGAAAAGAAGGGCATACTTTTTATGTTTCCATCTTACTTTTTATTGTGACAGCAATTTGTTGATTTTTACTTTGAGTGGAATTTCATTCTTATACACTTAGAATAAAGAGAAAATAGATTTCCTTTATTTCTGTCTCACATGCCTAGAGCAATGCTGTTATCTTATATTTGTCTTCCTCTGGCATTCCACGCAGAACAATTAACTGTCTCTGTACAATTATTCTTACTCTTGTATAAAGAGTTAGCAGTGGTTCCCATGCATTTTTGAAATTCTGTTTCTTATCTTTTATACCACATTACTCTCTCATAGCCAGTTCTAGCTGCAAATCTATTATGAATTATTTTATGGGCAATTTATTCTTTTATTTCCAAAGTCTGATTATTTTCCCCATTACCACTATGTGACAAGTATTTCAATTTATAATTTTTCAGGAATTCCTTTAATGTCCAAAGCATCTGATAAAATACACAAGGGATCACAGGCCTCCATTTGCTTCAGTACATTTTCAATTATAGATAGTGGAGTGCTTAGACCTCCTGAGCTCCCAGAACATATATAATCTCCCGTAACTGCTGCAGATCTCCAGCTGCTTCATCATCACTCAAACTGGGGGTCTCAGGTGGATCTGTGTGAGAGATAGTCCACTTGGGATTTTAAACTGTGTTTGTTTGGAATTACAGATTGATGCTTGCTACCACTATCTCTCAAACACATTCAAAAGGAATAGTAAAAAGCTGTAGCATCCTGGTGTATTTTTCTTCCACCCCAATGTAACTATTGAGGAAACATCCTGGTGAAATGGAAATACTACAAACTCAGAGCCAACCGATCTAGATTGAATAGAGTTTTACCACTTATTACATGCACAATTTTGGACAAGACACTTCTCAGTAAAGTGGGGTGGGTATTAGAATCTACTGCAGAACTGGGACTATTCTGAAGATTAATAAGGCAATGAGGGAGCCAGTAAATGAGAGTTTTTGAAATAGAATGAAACGTCACAGTGTCTGACTTGAGCATCAAAGTTTACATAATTGAAATCCATGGGCCCAGATTGTAAAGGCTGGTGGTAAGGGCAGTTGCTCTCTCCCCTGATACTCCTGCCCATTAGTCGCTGGAACTTTCCTCTGCCAGCAATCCCCTGGCTCACATTTAAGAACAGGTTTCTCCTGAAGCCAAAAGAATGCTCCTGCCAGGGGTGGGCTCACCCGCGATACTGCTCAGCTCGGGTCATGTTAATTTTCAAATGGAGGAGTCCAGTATGCAGTTGGATTTAGAAACAGGGAGCTCAGTAAGCTTGCATATCATTCCTGAGGACTCAAGCCAAGGAACTAATCCAAAATGGAGCTAGGACTTCTGCATTAGTATACCTGTAGTATTCCTAACAAAAGAAAAATTAGAGGCTACCCAAATTCCAGTAGCAGAGGATTAGTTAAGTACACTGAAAAAAAAAATAGACCCACTTGGTGGGATATTATACAATTTTAATGATTATATTTATGGATAATTTAAGTAATTCAGAAAATACTTGGTTGCAATGCTTAATTAAAAAAAGAAGATGAAAAACCAAATATACAATTCAATCTAAGTTATATAAATATTGTTAAAAAATGGAGCTCAGGTCAAATATACCAACATGTTAATGGTGATTGTCTCTGAGTTGTGATTTCAATTTTCTGAATAATTTGCTGTAATTTCAGATTTCCAGTCATGGCCATATTTCGTAGGCAGAAAGGATGGCATTTGCAAGAAGACTGGCAGGGTCTTAAGGGGGCTTTATAACATTGCATTATCTTGGAGAGTTTGCCATGGCCCTGGGTCAGCCCTCAGGCTATCACCTTCCAGTATTATCAGAAGGTCACTTGTCTAGCCTGTAATCAGAGCAAAGGAAGGTAGTTAGTCTTGAGAGATATTTTATCATGGCTAAGGGGAAAGGCAATAAATCACCCTGCCCACCACAGAAATGGCCTCTCCACTGGCAGGAAATCTTGTGCTTATCCCCCAACAGGGCTAAGCAAAACAGTCAACTTCTGGCTTTTTGCATTTCCCTTCCCATGAATTATGTTGATTCTCTTCTTCACATGGAATTCATTAGATTTCTGCTTCCCAAATAGTGTCACAATCAAGGTTGCTTCCCTAAGTTTATTCCCTAGTCACATCTGTTTCTCTCACAGGCATTCTTCTGGTTTGTTTCTGTCTCTGACTAGTCATATCCATTGTGTGTGCAATTTATTTCTAAATTCTTGAAAAACACTTTGATATCATCCATGTTCTGACAATAGCATACATTTATTTTCACAACTGGAACATGACTTTTGAAAAGCAGCATGGGCTGGTTGGTTGGTTTTATAAACAGACTCATGAATGCTCCTAGTTGCATGTTTGAAAAGTAAAGCCTTGGGAGGCAATTTTATTGTCATTGCCAAAAACATTCCTGTGTTTGTCACCCCAGCTTCACCACCTGCCATGTTGTCCAAATGCAAAATGATTTCTGGCTGTTTCCAAATTACTAATCAGCCCACAGAGGGCATGGAAGACATCCTGAAAAATCTACCCGAGGCTCTGAAGGCAAATACAGAGAGGAGATCCAGAGATTACTCGTGCTGAGCTGTGACAGTTTCCCTGGAGTGGTGTCCACGTAGGAAGAGTAAGTTAATCAGGATCCAAAGTCCCAGAATGTCAGCTAAAATATCTTGGTAACTTAGAGGCACATCTTATCATCATTCAGACCTTGGCATACCACAGCTTAGATGAAATTGGAAATCCCTGACTCCTGCGTTGACTTCCAGTATACAGCAAACAAAACTCCTATGGCCTATGAGAAGGTCTTTACAACCAGTTCATTTAGCAAAAATTTAAAAGTACATTGTAGGCCCAGCTAGAATGGCTCAGTTGTTTGAACACTGGCCTATACACTGAAAAGTTGCTGGTTCAATTCTGTCAGGGCACATACCTGGGTTGCAGATTTGATCCCTGGTTAGGACACGTACAGAAGGCAACCAGTCAGTATTTCTCTCTCATAATTAGTGCTAGTGTGGATTTGGTTTCCAATGAAAATACAAATGATTTAGTTTAAATGTTTGGGCTAGAAATATTAATTCTAGGTTGCAAATTTAAGAATGCATTTAAAAACAAGGATTAAACAGATGGAAGTATAGTTTAAATAAAGTGTAAATTCCTACATGTAAATTTAAAAAGCAAATAGTTAATATTTAAAATGCATGCTGTAATTTAAATCAACAAATGTACCACATTCTTTTATAAAATACTTTAAATTAATATGATTTAAAGTTAAATAGAGTTTAATGGCAAAATATAATCATATAGTAATAACTGAGAAGAATTTAGAATATGAAAAGGAATTCCATATTTACTAGCCATGAACTTATGCTAATTTTGAGAATCACCTGGTTATTGAGCATCTGCAGAGCTGGAAATGCTAGTGGCATTCAAAAAGGAATTGATGAATGAATAAATAAATATATATTATTTAACTATTTTTTTACTTCGGCACATCTGAAATGTTCTTTTTTTTTTCTTCAAAAGGACTCCAAACAAACCTGATAAAGACATATTATTTTTTTTCACTTATAAACTTTTTTCTAAATCACTGTTAAATTATGTATATTGACAGTGAGCAAGATGATGATCTGGAAATTCAAGACACAGGTACTTATGCCTCTACAATGAGGAAATAGTTTGATAAAAAGGGTAGCACTTTGTGAACAACATGTTTATTAAACACAACTAGGATAGGTTGCTTTGTGCAAGAGCTACCTGAACTGTACTAATGTTTGCCCATGTAACTGGCAGCTTGCATTCTAATTTTATAATTTGGAAAAAACATTATGGGTCAGCCTTAAACATGGATGAGACTTAAATTTTAACAAATTATGATTATTATATTTAAAAAATTATATTTCACAGATATAATTTTGAAAAAAAATAATTTTTCTACATAAATAAGTCAATGGAACAGAACAGAGAGCACAGAAATAGACCCACATAAATATAGCCAACTCATCTTTGACAAAGGAGCAAAGGCAATACAATGGAGCAAAGATAGTCTTTTCAACAAATGGTGCTGGAATAACTGGACATCCATATGCAAGAAAATTAATCTAGACATAGACCTTACGTACACAAAACTTACCTTGAAATGGATAACAGACCTAAATGTAAAATGAAAAACTATGAAACTCCTAGAAGGCAGCATAGGAGAAAACCTAGATGACCTTGGGTATGAAAATGAGTTTTTAGGTACAATACCCAAAGCATGATACATGTAAGAAATAATTGATAAGCTGGACTTCATTAAAATTAAAGACTTTCTGCTCTGTAAAATATCAAGAGAATGAGAAGACAAGTCATGGACTAGGATAAAATATTTGCAAAAGACATATCTGATAGAGGGCTGTTATCCAAATAGACATCTTACCAAAGAAGATATACAAATGGCAAATAAGCTTATGAGATGTTCCACATAATATGTCATCCGGGAAATGCAAATTAAAATGAGATACCATTACACACTTACTAGAATGGCCAAAAGTTGGAACAGTGATGCTACCAAATGCTAATGAAAATGTAGAGCAACAGAGCTCTCATTCATTGCTGGTGGGAATACAAAGTATAGCCACTTTGGGAGACAATTTGGTGGTTTCTTACAAAACTAAACATATTCTTACTATACAACTGAGCAATTGTGCTCCTTGGTATCCAAAGGAGTTGAATATTTATGTTCTCACAAAAGCCTGCATATGGATGTTTATAGCATCTTTATCCTCCATGTCTATAGAATATAGACCAAGAGTGACCCCTAAGGTCAACTAAACTGTGTACTTTGGGGGATTATGATGTGTCAGTATAGCTTCATTGATTGCAACAAATGTACCTTTCTGGTGGGGGATGTTTATAATGGGAAGCTATACAAGTATGGGGGCACATGGTGTATGAGAAATCTCTCTACCTTTGAATCAATTTTGCTGTGAACCTAAAACTGCTCTAAAAACACAAAGTCTTAAAAACCATCAAAATCTTATTAATACTATGACTCCCATGTTCTCGTTTTCTGCTTTGCATAACCCTTAGTCAGAATCTTTACTATGAGAATAAACATTGATTTTTCTTAAAGAAGTAATCTATACTAATAAAAGGGTAATATGCTAATTAGACCAGGAGACCTTCTGGACATCCTTCCGGACAAAGCCATGGTGGCAGGGCTGAGGCAGAGGTGGTTAGGGGTGATCAGGCCAGGAGGGGAGGGCAGTTGGGGGCGAGCAGGCTGGCATGCAGAGTGGTTAAGGGTGATCAGGCAGCCAGGCAGGCAGGCAGGTGAGTGGTTAGGAGGTAGCAGTTCCAGATTGCAAGAGGGATGTCTGACTGCCGGTTTAGGCCCGATCCAGCAGTCAGACATCTCCCAAGGGGTCCCAGATTGGAGAGGGTGCAGGCTGGGCTGAGGAACACCCCCCACGCCCCCACCCTGCACAAATTTCGTGTACCGGGCCACTAGTTATTCTATAAGATGCTACACTATGATATAGAATAGCTGGAAATTAATTCTTTAGATGTCTTATGGTGAGTTCATATGATCTATAATAATAAAAGTATAATATGATAATTAGACCAGATGACCTTCTGGACGAAGCCAGGGCTGCGAGGGAAGCCCAGGTCCCAGGTGCCAGAGAGAAGCCAGTGCCAGTAGCTGGGGGTAGGAAGGCTTACTCTTGCATGAATTTCATGCATTGGGCCTCTAGTTTTTATATAAAATTATAGTGGAAGGCTTTATATAAAATTATATAGTGGAAACGGTGAAATGTCCTGAAATTTTTGCATGTGATTAGATGTTTACCCCATTAAGCCAGAAGAAGAGCACACCAAATTCGTTCTCAAGTCTGAAATGGTATCTCACACAAATATACTGCTTAAATGACACACTGTGTAATAGGAGCTATACTGCTTAAATGACACACTGTGATCAATAATAATAACTGTTTTCCATGCCTAGATTTATTCTAAGTAGCTTACATGTGCTGACTCAGTCCTCAGGATGACCATATGGGAGGACACTATTACAGTTCTCTCCTTCCCTGTCTTAAAAATGAGTAAACTGAAGTACAAAGAAGTTAAGTAAATGTCCCAGAATCAGAAAACCACCAAGAGCAGTGCTCAGAGTTCTAAACCAAGGTAGTCTAGAACCTGAGTGGGGCTTAACCTGCACAGAGGCCAGGCCTGCAGGACTTAGTCAGTAGCAGTCACTGGAGGTGGGTGGGCATCTGTATTGTTAACCAGCTCTGTACTTAATTTTGATGTACCTTTTTGAGTCAGATAAACTTCAGTTCGAATTCTTACTTCCATATTTACTAGTTGTATGAAGTTGGGCAAGTTATCTTTCTGAGTCTTAATTTTTTTTATAAGTAAAATGGGAGGGTATTTATCTCAGAATTGTGGGCAAGTTAAGTGAGTTAGCATATGGGAAGCACTGGTACAGAGCACATCTATAATAATAAAAGCACAATATGCTAATTAGACCAGACAGCCGAATGACCTTCTGGACATCATTCCAGACGTCCTTCCAGATGACGCCGCCATGGTGGGGGCTGAGGCAGAGGCAGTTAGGGGCGATCAGGCAGGCAGGTGAGCAGTCAGGGGCGATCAGGCTGGCAGGCAGAGCAGTTAGGGGTGATCAGGCAGGCAAGCAGTTAGAGGCATCAGGCAGGCAGGCAAAGTGGTTAGGGGTGATCAGGCAGGCAGGTGAGCAGTTAGGAGCCAGTGGTCTCGGATTACGAGAGGGTTCAGGCCGGGCTGAGGGACCTCCTCCCCCCCTCCCCCTGCACGAATTTTGTTGACTGGGCCTCTAGTGTTTAATAAAGGGAAGGCAAAAAAAAAAAAAAGGCGGGGGAAGGTGGGGAGTGAGGCAGTGCTATTATTCTGGAGGGTTTACCAAGTCTTTTTATGCTCAGGTAACACTCTCTGAGAAGCATTCTTTGGAGGGTGTGGGAGTGGCCATTACATCTATATAGCTGTTTGTTTGGGCCTACTGTGGAATTATGGATTCAAGAAGAAATGAATGTATCTGTGTTTTATTATGACTTCCAATAAGCACCTTGACATGGTTTCAGAGTAACTGTTGGTATTTCATAGAAATATATTGCTTAATGTGACACGTGTAATAGAGGCATGGCTCTATGGCTGCCAGGATCCTGGCTCTCTCCTGCGCCCTTTATGAATGGGAAGCAGCTGTTTAGTCTGGGCAAGTCTTTGAGCAGAAGAGATGAAAATCAGAAGAATATTACCTCAGCTTGGCTCTCGTGCCTGTGAAGAAAGGCTGTAGAGAGCACTGGCTAATGTAAGAAGACCATGTATTGGAATATGCAATGCACTTACATCCTAAAGGTCACCTTTCTCCAGTTCAGCTGGAGACACTCATGATTTTGAGATTGAGTGGATTATTATAAAAAGAGAAGCTGTTTGATTTTTCTGTCTTCCAAATTTAGCTCTTGCAGTCTGATTCAGAGAAACAGTTGTGAAAGGCAAAGGTTTTGATATGTAAGACCTAGGCTATTAGAGAGCAAAAAAGCATTTCAGAAATGTTAAGGTAAAGCTCTGAAGAACCAGAGCATAGAGTTAATCCATACACAATAGAAATGAGGACGCCAGATGACTAGTTAAAAGTCCCTAACCTGTGGGTGAAGGGAGGGTAGGGGTTGGGGAAACTCAGAGAGTAATGAAAGAAAGGGGACTGAGGAGGAAGTCAGTGGGCTCCATTGCTTGGGGAGTCCTCATGAGGTTGAGGGGTTGTTACCAGACTAAAGGGGCTGCTTGCCAGCATGCATCAAAGCCCAATAAGACATGAACAGGAGTTTACAGCCAGAAAGTAAAGGTTTATTTTTAGGAAGTGGCCCATGCTGGGAGACAGGTTAGCTCATGCGCAAAGACCTGGCTCCCTGATAGTTTCTAGGGGATGGGTCATACAGGGGGAAAATCACTAATCATATTAGGGTTGTGGTCAGGGTTCTGGCCTCTACTGATTGGTTGGTGCTGGGGGAGGGGGGAGGTGATTATTGCATCTGGTCCTAATGTCACATGGCCTCTTCATCTGGTTTCACCTCTTTCCTGGGTCTGGGGCTGAAACACACTGAGGCCTAGATGTTATCTTTAATTTGATTGAAACTCTGTCTCTGGAGTCAACAGACCCCAGGCTTTGTCCCTAAGATTATTTGATGCCGATCAGAACCTCATTGTCCTGAGGGCTTAATGATTAGGGAATGGATGTGCAAGGCAGAAGCAAGCAGGTGAGTCAGGGCGCTGGATGAGGCCAGTATGAATCAAAAGGAAAGAAAGAAACGAAGTTTCTACGTGGTTACAGGATCAGTCTGACAGAACACCTGGTCTCTGCTGCAGTGAGCACCTTCCATGGCCAGAGCCATGAAGCTGCGGTTGTGAGCTTCATGAGAAGACTGTCCATCAGTCTGAGCAATGTACTGCGAAGGCTCTGTGTTAGCTCCCTGTAGACATGACCTTTGACCCTCTGGCAGCATGATGCTGTCTGTACATTGACACTTCAGTTGGTCCATTTAAAGTAACTAATGTGGCTGACCCTCCACTCTGACAGTTCAGGACACTCATAGTCCCCTGCATAGAAGAGTGGAATCCTGGATTTACCACTGGGGGTGTTGTGCAATGAAAGGCCTCCCAACATTTGGACCTAAGCAGCTGATCAGAAATAGCCAGACATACTGTCAGTTTTTGACTGTACAAATTATAACCATCATTCCCTATGAAGAGTGAACATGATGAACTTTGAAAAATGATTTATGTCTTGCTTTATACAGTAAAGTTGGTCACTGTATTAGTTTATGAATAAACTGGGAAACTGTTGAGTAGCAGAGACTATGTTTAATAAAAGGGAGCTCTCTTTTTTTAAATCCTCACCTGAGGATATTTTCCCACTGATTCTTAGAGTGGAAGGGAGAGGGAGAGACAGAGAGAAACATTGATGGGAGAGAGATACATTGATTGGTTGCTTCCCACATGAGCCCTTGCCCTTGACTGGAATCGAACCTGGGACTCTTCAGTCTGCTGACCTCTATTTACTGAGCCAAACCGGCTGGGGCAAGGCACCTAGCTGTCTCTTAAGTGGAAGGAAAAGCAAAGGTACTAAAAGCCTTAGTTTTTGCTTTTCGGTTGGAAAAATCATTTTGCGACAAATGCTGCTTGCAAAGAACTCATCCTTTCTATTTAACTTGTAGGAAACCATTTAGAAAGTTTGCTGGACTTGGCTGTGTGGCTCTTTCAGCTCCAATGTACTTTCATGGGTATTGCTCCATTTGTTCTTTTTTATACCCTTAGGAGGAAGGAAAGCAGATATTTGTAAATCCTGCTTTACAAAGGCTGAAGTGGATTTGTAAGGTAGGAAAATGGAGGAACAAAGGAAATAAATACCTTGGAAAAAGCTATTGCTATGGATCCCTTTTGACACCAAAAAGGTAATATTTACAATCATTTGGTAAATACATGTATGGAGAAAATGTAGATTGTTCTGAAATGAATGTTTTCAGAGCTCTCTGGGAATGTTGATGAATCTGAATTTATCCAGGAAATCAAGCACACTATTTCCATGCAATTTAGGGACTTTGAAAGGTGAACAGCAGCTTTGATTTTATAATAATACTATTAGTCACTCATTTTTCTTGAAGGGAGCGTCAGTTGGAATTTGAAGGGCTCTTCTGCCGAAATCAAAGCTATTATGGTAAATAAATAATGCTTATTACCTAATGCTCCCTAGCAACAGTCACTGCTTCAGTCCTTTATGCTTTATAATATTTTATCACTTCCTTGAGACGTAGGGTTTGAGTAACTTTATAGTAGTCTGTCTTGCTGATGCTGGATACTTGGAAGCATCTTGGTGCCAAAAGGCAATGATGCCAGGATCCATTTGGAGACTTTACATGCTCTCTGTCACAAGGGGCTGATGGATGAAGAAGGTAGAACACTCATCAGGACAAACATCTCTGACTTGGGAGTGAAAGTTGCATTAGCAAACTTATTCCTGCAACATTAACCCTGATGTTTGTCACAGGATGTAATTATGGTGATGTGGGTGGAAGTGAATGGCAGACTAAAAACAGTTTTACTAGGTGATGTAGTTTTTGTGACACATATAAGCCTAAGCTTTAAAAAGGTACCCAATAAATCTCATACAACTTTATGAAATAGGTAGGGAAGGTATTATTAGCCCTATTTTATGGATTAATAAACTGTGGCTCAGAAAGGTAAAACAACGTGTCCAGTATCCTACACTCAACAATCTGTTATTTATTCCCATTGAAGAAAATTCTCAATGTGAGAATCTCCAAGAGAAAATGCAGGGTTTTGATATACTTACCTGTAACTCAGTTCACTGCATGGTGATGCAGGAGGCAACGCTTAAGGGTTACTTTAATTTCTGGGGCAATGGAAGTCTCCTTATGATCTTCTGGACTGTGAGTTTAAGTGGGAAGGAACCTCAAACTCAAGGTTAAAGGCCAGTGCTGTCATCTAACATTTACAATAAATGGCCTGGGTTGGAGACTTCAGGTGGTGCATTTTAGCATCAACAGAAACACCCAGAACAGACCAACTGAATCAGCCAAGATTCAAGGAAAGTAGTGCCCACCTAACCTCTGCAGTATTTGAGAGCTGAGAGGAAAATGGGTTCCACAGGATTTCAGGCAGAATTAAGCAAAGGAAGCCCTCAGGTCTCAGGCCCATTTTTATATCCCTGACCTTCCCAGGCAGCCAAAATACCTCTTTGCAAATTCTCCTGAAATGACGTCCACAGATTTGCCATTATAGTGACTCCCTTTGATGTTAGGAGAGCCCTAGACCTGGAGTTGGCAAACACTGGGCCATGGGCCAAATCCAGCCCACTGCCTGCAATAGTAAATGCAGTTTTATTGGAGCACGGCCACCCTCATTTGTTCACATATTGTCTTTGGTTGCCTTCATGCTATGCAGGCAGAGTTGAGTAGCTGTAACAGAAACCATATGACACACAAAATAAAAAATATTTACTCTCTGGCTTTTTACAGAAAAAGTTGCTGATCTTTGCCCTAGACCTTTAATGGTAAAATGCTTTAATCTCAATGCCAGCACAAATTAGTTAGGAGTGGCTGCTTGGGCTATTGTGTTGAAAACTCTGGAACTACGTCTTTCGTTTATGAAAATGAGTGCTGAGGTCAGTTAGCCAAGTCTGCTATAATCACAGAAACCAGGATTGGTGGCACTTGTGCCAAGTGCTCGCCATTCCCTTCTGCAAGCTTTCACTTTCCTCTGCTGTGAGACCACCTAAGCCAAGACATTCCCTTAATAAAAGGGCTGTCTGTAATCAAAGACAGAGCAGGTGACATAGAATGTAAGGCAATTCCAACACCTTACCAAATAAATTAAGATAACTAATCATGGATATGGCATGAATGCCATAAACTTTGCTCTACACTTGACAAATGCTTTCATATTTATCCCTACAAATCTGACAGATAGACATTTTATGACGGAGACAATGAAGATGCAGGAAGTTCAGTTATTTTTAGTATTGAACCCAAATGTGGTTCCAAAGAGTAATTTCATATGTCTGTTAAAGGAATCACAATGTCATTATCAGCCTTTCCTGCTGCGTAAAGTTCAACTATTGAAAATTAAAGCTGAATCTCTAAGAGAAATATCTCTGGGAGGCTAAAACTATTGGCATTCACACTTGAATGTATAAAACCGTAATAAGACCACTTTATTTCTTAAAAAACTATATTTTTTGTTTTAGCAAAGAAAATTTGAGACGTAATGTTGTAGCCTGAAGTGTTCTTAGGGGAAACCAGGATAGACAGAGATCTAAAGTTGGCAAAGGAGAATATTTGAACCATAGCTGAGGTCTAATAGGTAGATATGAGATCAATAGAAAGTAACTTTGATGAGAGCTCAGATTCAATATTTATATTTGTAGATGTTATTTAGTATACTATAGACATAGCAAACTAACTTTATATTAAGAAAACA
>NW_006286678.1:918178-941570 GCF_000327345.1 Myotis davidii | reverse complement strand
GATCAATAGAAAGTAACTATGTGGTGAGGGTACAGATGATGTTTATCTTTGTCTACATTATTTAGTATACTATAGAGAATGCAAACTAACTTTATATTAAGAAAACAAGACCACACATTAATTCAATTGCTTAAAGAAAGAAATAGAAATTGAAGAAAAACTTCTGTAATTATGGAAAAAATTCTAAAGATTACATGATAATTACCTCTAAAAAGTATTTATAGACTGACTATTTGATGATGTGTTCTCTAATATCATGTTATGGAAATCAAAATTAGTATATGTGTCTCATAAATTAAACATACTCTTGAAGAATATCTAGTTACATAGGTAATATCCATGAATTTTAAGTAAAAAGCACAAAATCATTAAATAAAACTGAATACACAATATGAAAAAATTTTGCAAAACATAGTATAAATGTAGGTGGCTATGTTCACAGAAAAAAATTAAATAATTATTTCTGAATAGTAAGATTATGAATATTTTTTGTAATATTCTTCTGTACTTTCTAATTATTTAAATCTTTACATATAATTTTTGGTTTCCAGGAAAGTCATCCAATAACAACATTAAAAACAAGAATGAATAATAAGAATTTTGCAACATTAATCACTTTATTTGTAGGCTCAAATGAGTGTCCTGAATGTATCTGAAGTCTGAATGTATCTGAGAAAATAGAGGAATCTGAAGTTTTTATTGCTAATTTTTTATAATTGTAATATCCCAGCTAAGCAAGTTTATAACCACCACTGTTAGTAAAACTGAGTAAGGATTTACAAATCCTTTTCTAATTAAAGACAATTTCTCACATTTTTTGACAGAATGGGGTTACACTACGTTTTCAAAAAGCACAGTATAGAAGATTTTTGCATTTAAAAATAATCTACTTACTATGAATTTCACAGTGGTATTAGAAGATCTCAATATAATGCCCTTCAGTCTTTTAATTAGAGTTGACATACAATATTATATTAGTTTCAGGTGTGCAACAGTGATCTGACATTTATATTCTTTATTATGTGATTACCACAGTAAGTCTAGTAACCATCTGTCACCATACAATGTTATTATAATAATGTTGAGTGTTTTTCCTCTTCTGTATATTATATTCCTGAAACTTTTCTTTTTTATAACTGGAGGTGTGCACCTCTTATTTCCCATCACTTTTTTCATCATTCTTCCCCATACCCCTCTGGCAGCCATCAGTTTGTTCTCTAGAAGTCTGTTTCTGTTCACTTTCAGTGCTGGTCAGTACACCAGCAGCTCTTTCAGGAATACCCTCGCCCTTTGTTCTATGTATGCAAATTATCGAAGTATTGTTCCTGGGTCAGTAATATTTTCTTCTGAAAGACAAACAGAAACATTCTTAATCCTAGTGAGCTAACCTTCCACTGCAGTCTGTTCTTCTGTGTTTTAATGAGGAACTGTATTGTCAAGGATGAGTCTTTTTCATTGGCAGTGAGAATGCATGTTTCAAAATCTCCTGTGGGGAAAAAAACTGCAAATTATCGAAGTATTGTTCCTGGGTCAGTAATATTTTCTTCTGAAAGACAAACAGAAACATTCTTAATCCTAGTGAGCTAACCTTCCACTGCAGTCTGTTCTTCTGTGTTTTAATGAGGAACTGTATTGTCAAGGATGAGTCTTTTTCATTGGCAGTGAGATGGCATGTTTCAAAATCTCCTGTGGGGAAAGAAAAAAATCCCTTACATACCATGATGCCTATGTGAAATTCCTCTGAATACAACTGAAAGTGAAAAATCTGAAATCAATTTCTTATGGTATAGCTCCTAATGGGTTTTCTTTGTCTTATTTTTAACCTTAATGTCTTGGTCTGAACTTCCCTTAAGTTGTTTGAAGGTTTAGGCAATGGGCAATGGACCTCAGGCACTTGAAGCTGAGAAATGTGTTTGTCATTGTATCTGACATGTCACCAGGAGAAGGGAGGATGCATTTACCATTAAAGTTTAAACTAGTTTCATCACACTTAGGCTGTTCATTTGCCCATCATATTGAAAATAAATATTATGAATTTTATGTGCCAATTATGCAATGAGTGAATGAATAATTAAGAGATTAACAAGAATATTTTCAAATTTAACCTTGGCAAAAGTTGTTCTCGGTTTTCATTCTGAAATAGTTTAAAAAATGAATATGACTCAAACAGGGCTTAATAATTTACAAAGTTTTCCCACATCTATCAATTCATTTTCTTAATGAACAAGTGAAGTAGATAAGGCTGTATCATCATCATCATCATCATTCCCATTTTATGGCAGAGGAAAGAGGGGTTCAGTGATAAGTGCATTGCTCATGATCACATAGTTGAATTTTAGAGGAAAGGATTCAAATACAGGTCATCTGACTTTTTCCACAGTATAATATTGTTTATTAGATCACAAACCATCCTAATGCAATTACCCAAAATAGAGAATGTTCAGTGTGGCTTCTTTCATAACTCATTCAAAGTACCAAATTCCTGGATACCAAAGCAGCAATTTTTAAGAAAAGGATTAAGTTATGCCAGGGATTTTCATTGATATTAATTTGCATTTTTGTGAATTATTTCCCAAACCATGCTATTTCTTTGAATTTGGAAGACCTAAGAAGAATAGTCATGAAGGGATATGGAATCAAGGAAATGACGTAAATCCTGTCCCTGGATTCATTTCTGTAGAACTGTTACTGGTAGTAGATGCTGACCTTTAATTCAGAGTTCCTAGAATCCCCAAATAGGAACATAAATATAAAAAATATCTTTCATGGCAGTACAAAAACTAAGATGATGGGAAATAAAGTACAAGCATCTGAGAGAAATTTCCGCTAAGGCAGAAAGGGCGACTTTGAGAAAGAACCTATTCAGGCTTCACCTCTGGAAATAGACACCATTGAGAAGTTCAGGAGTAACTTCGTACTTCTATTTTAATCTGTCTTCTGAACTAGAGGACCAGCGACTGTGCCAGTGAGTCAGAAAATGTACCAGTTGTCTCCGATCACAGGTGCTTCTCCACGAGATGGCTAAAGTACTGTACCTCACATTTGTATATTTATTCAGAAAAGGTAACTGGAAGATGTGAGAGAAGTACCCTTTAGTTGCTGTAAATGCTCTGACAGGAGTTTTTTCAATGTATTTTTATTGATTTCAGAGAGGAGAGGAGAGGGAGAGCTAGAAACATCAATGATGAGAGAAAATCACTGATAGGCTGTCTCCTGCACACCCTCAATCCGGGCATGTGCCCATGACTGGAATTGAATGTGGGACCCTTCAGTCCATATGCCAACACTCTATCCACTGAACCAACCCAGCTAGGGCTCTGACAGGAATTTTAAAAGAATTTTTATCAGTTCAGAATCAGAAAGCATGAAGCAGTGGGAATAGGATGTTTCATAAGAGTAGAGCAGAGAGACACCAGAAGATGGAAGAAACTGCTGGAAAACTGGTTTGGAATGCAAATTATGCAACAATGTGTCCTCCAGTTGAGGGCAAATCTCATGAGCAGATTTGTGTTTATCTGAGAAGTGGTGTTAAGAGCAACCAATTTATTATTAAGTTGGGATAGACTTTACCTAGTGGGAAGATAAAGAGATAGAAACAAATAAATAGGGGCTTTAGTAAATTAATACAAAACAAGGGGAAGGAAATATTATTCTCAAGGGTCAAGGATGTTTGTCTAAGAAAACAGTTAACTGTGGGATTCAGAAGAATATTTCATAAAACCTGACTTTGTCATTAGAAAGCAAGAAAGCATAATTCTTAAGAGACAGAATACTATAAAGAAAATTAAAAATTATAAACTAAACATGGGAGAAAACAGAACAAGATATGAAGGAATATGGATAATATAATAAGGATTTAGAGGCAAGAAAATGCAATAGCAGCACTTTAAAATATGCTACTGGTAATGGTGGACCAGATGGCTTGCATCATTTTTCTTGTTGAAAACAACTAGAAAAACTAGACAAAATATAAACTATTTCTTTGAGGCCATTGGTGAGCCACTAAAATGGAAGGGGTTTGCAGGAAAAAAAGATCTGGGGAAGAAGCAAACCTTGCATCTGGTACTGCTTTTCTCTTAAAGAAAGTTGCTGATACTGAATGTGTTAGCCTAGAGTTCATGACAGACTAACGGCTCTGGTGGTGTGAAAAATGAAGTTCAGAGTCCACCAAAGCAGGGGGGTCCTAGTCCACACATGTGGCTTTCAGTAGAGACCACAAAAGGCTATGACCTAGGAGAGAATAAATCAGTGGGAGAAGGAGAGCAGCCCTCTGTATTGGGGGTCAGCAAACATTTTTCAGGGTCAGATGACAAATATTTTCAACTTTTCAGGCCACAGTCTCTGTTGTCAGTACTCAGTTCTGCTGCTGTAGCATGAAAGCAGGCATAGACAATATGCACATGAGTGGGTATGACTGCCTGTTCCAATAAAATTCTATTTACAAACACAGACCTAGGCTCCTATTCTCCATTAACACTTGGGATTATGGAGCAGATATTGGCCATCGTGCCAGAGTTAATCAAACAGCTGCAGTGATAGACACCTGCTTCCTGAGTGGGGGAGGAAGACAGGAGGGATTCAGGTAACCTCTGTTGAGGTTTGAGGTTGCTTCTTATGTGGTAGGCTGAATAATGCCCCACTCATAACGTCCCAGTTCTAATCCTCAGAACCTGTGAATATATTGTGTTACTGGCAAATGGAAACTAAGGTTGCAGATGGACTTAAAGTTGCTAACCAGCTGACCTGAAGATAAGGAAAGTATCTTGAATTACCTAAGGGGTTCCAATATAATCACGAGGGTCTTTAAAAGTGGAGGAGAGAGGTAGAAAAGTCCATCAGAGAGAAGGAGACGTGACTACAGAAGCAGAAATTAGAATCATGAAATGTGAGAAAGATTTGATTGGCCATTATAGCTTTGAAGAAGGAAGAGGGTTATAAGACAAGGAATTCAGGGAGCCCTAGAAGTTGGAAGATACAAGAAAATGGATTCCTCTTAGAGCCTCCAGAAAGGAATGGAGCCTTAGTTTTACCCATTGCAACAAGCCGATTGGGATTTTTGACCTCCAGATACATAAGAGAGTAAATTTGTGTTACTAAGCCACTAAGTTGGTGGCAGTTTGTTGCAGCAACAATAGGAAATTAATATATCCCTCATACCTGGGAGTAGGGCTAGCAATGTAAATGGGGTGAAAGGAGCCCTGTGTATAAGGAGAAGATGGAATGATGATGTGGAGAATAAAGCTAAGACCAGCACTACTCACTTCCTTTGCAGCTAAATTATATAAATTAGCAAGGTATCAGTTCCCTAAACTCTCTATTCTAGGGATTAAGATCAGGAACAATTACCCAGCTATTCATAATACTTCATGATTTAATGTTCCTTTAAAAATAGCAAGTCCATAACTAACTCAGTTATTTATCCAGCCCCAGTTATGTCCGTCCATACTGTTTGATTAGAACCCAGCTAATGAGATTGTGAGTATAAAATTCACAAATGAATATTCCTTCCTATGAAAAAAGGAGTCTATATTCACAACCTAATGCTGAGTAAGTCTCATTACGTATAAATTCATAAATGTGCAATAGGGGCAGGATTTTACCTTTGCAGACTCAAGATGGTGACATGAGAACAAGAGGGGGAAGCATGAAGGTTACCTTATTAAACTCCGTTAATTAAGAAGAAGAATATTATCATGGGATGCATCATCTCTAGCTTTTGATCAAGGCGTAAAGAAACTCACACAAATTGAGCCTATAACAGGATAATGTTATTAGCGATGAGGGGATTTTGTATAGAACTATACTGTGATGCCTGAAGCGGGTGAGGAGCAAGGGAGGAGTATATTTCCCTCACCTCAGGCCTAATGAAAGGGAGGATTCTTTCCTGCATGTTTAGACTGATGTCTGACCAAAACCTGAAAATACCAGAGAGAAGCCATTGAAGCTGCCCATGGAAGCAGAGGAAAGCCTGAATCTGGAGAACAACGTATTTCCCGCCAACAAGGGGCAAATGATAGGGAGATCCTGAGGAACAGGCATGAAATTCATGTCCGTTTTGTTGACCTGGAGTCATTTAAAAAGACATTCTGTCTAAAAGGTTATCTTCCAGAGAATAAGGCGATCTCAGCAGATAGAAGCTGAGGGTGAGTCACTAGGCACAGAAATAGAAGGATATTTGTGATGGCCAGATGAAGGGGAACCACTTTCAGTTGTCAGGCAGATCGAGTAGGAAGTCATCAATAGATGAGAAAAACACCCCAACAGCTAGAGTCATTTAGAAACATCTGCCAGGTCCAAGAAGGGGCTTGAGTCAGCACTAAAGTAAGACCTTTCCTAACTCTCCCACCCTCCACCCTCCACCCTCTGATGGGTTTCTCTTGCCTCTCTCAGCTCTGAGCACAGAGGGCCAGGGGAAATCTGGTGAGACAGTCTTCAGCGAGCTGGATATGGTTCCTTGCCTGAGTGATCTAAAGGCTAGAGGCTATGGCAACTGGCCTGAAGCAGGGCAGAGGGAGAGGAGAGGATAAAAGGCTGCACTGTAGGTGGAGTTACATATTTGAAAGTCATGGAACATAAATGAATGCAGGAGACTGAGTAAGATTCCCCAGGGAACCTTCTCCCTCCCCCTGAAAATAGGAATATGGAGAATGAATCTGTGGGAATTAAATGATGGGAAGTAGAGTAGAAATTTGTTTTAAATACGAAGAACAGCTCCTCATCAAGTCCTGCTTTTTGACAAAGGCCCCTATTTATGAGTTTTCTTCCTGACATCAGGGCTTCATTCTGTGATCATGTTGAGGTCATGGGTAAAAGGTCACTTAGCATTTAAGACCATAAGCTTGATGTTACCAGTCTGTAGAATGAATGAATGGGACTATTTAGCCAGAAATGTAAAAGGGAATAGAACTACTATATGATTTTAGGATTAGTTATTAGTACTTTGAATCACAGTCTCATTTGCTCTTATATTTGAATAGTAATACTGCCAGTAGGGTCTTCTAGAATGCAAGGAAATGATAACTTAAGTAGCAATAACTACAATTTACTGGTCTATACTTTTCCAGGCCCTGACTAGACATTTTTGTGCACAATATTATTAATCTTCCCTTGGACAAAGAAGGGAAAATGTATCAACCAAGGACAAGAATTGGGTCATGGCAGAGAATTCTTATTTCAGTGAATGGTTTGTTTCAGCCTATTAATTATTTAAATAGTGATTATCTATGTTTGTCCTTCTTGCTTAAAATGAAAACTGCTGATCTAAGCTTATCTGCGTAACATCTTCTAGCAATACATAGAGTGCTCTCAGGACCTTTTTAGCAGAGAAGAAAGAGAATGGATCTTACATGAGCCAGGCAGCATGCCCATCATTTTAATATACATCATCTCATTTAATTAGGGCAACAAATTTGAAAAATGGGTATCTTCCCTTCCCTTTATAAATGAAAAGACGAAGGTCACTAAGTTAATAAGTGGCAGGGCTCAGGATATAATCCCAGTTTCTGACTCCAGGACCTAGAATGTACAGTTAAGTCCTATATTCTTTCCATGATACTATTTAGAAAGTGATTTATATGTCCTACCTCATTTTATTTTTCCACATGCCCACTAAGTAGGCAAGAATAAGTGATATGATGTTGACTTTACAGACTGAGCATTTGTAGAAATGAGCATAAGAGCCAGCCTAGGTAATCCAAACAGTCCATGGGTTTTTTAGCCCCCTCTCCCCAAAACTATGTGTGATCTGGAAAGCCTGCTATTTTCAACTATGCTTGCCTTGTTGTGGCAGGCTGAAAAAAATGGCCTCTCCAAAAAAATAAATTCACTTCCTAATCCTTGGAGCATGTAACATTACCTTGTTGGGAAAAAGATATGATTAAGTTAAAGATATTGAGAGGCAAGAGTTTATCCTGGATTACCTGGGGTGGAGAAACCCTAAATGCAATCACATGTATTCTAAGAAAGAGAGATGGAGGGAGATTTAAGACAGAATGTAGAAGACACATATACACAGAGAAAGTGATGTGAAGGTGGACCAGAGAGAGATGCTGCCACAAGTGAAGGGATACTGGCAGTCATTAGAAACTGGAGGATGCAAGAACAGACTCTCTCCTAGAGCCTCCAAAGGGAGCACAGCCCTGCAAACACTTTGATTTCTGATTTCTGGCCTACAGAACTGTGAGAGAATGCATTTCCATTGTCTTAATTCATCAGATTTGTGGTAGTTAATACCTACTATTAACTCTTAATTGGGAAGTTACATCTTCAATAGATTCTTTTCCTAAATCCTGGGATGATGCAGGGAGGCAAAATAGTGTGGTGATTATATGTTTCTGGAATCATAAAAATATTGGTTTAAACCCAAACTCTTATCACTTATGATCTTGGGTAATATATTTAATTCCTCTAACTATTAGTTTCCATATTTAAAAAAATTGGGAGAGTAATAATATCTACCAAATAGAATTATTTGAAGAATTAAATGAGGTAATTCAACAATAATGTAAAGTACTTAGTACAACACTAGGCACGTGATAAACATTTAGTAAAGGCTAACAATAAGAAAAATAATAAGAGCCTAAGGGACATGCTGAAAAATGTAAAAAGTAATAAAACTATCTTGCTATGTCCTATAGGTATAAGAAAAAATTATATGAAAAGGAGGAAAAGGAAATGACTTTTCTGAAACCTTATTTAGGAAACCTTATTTAGATGATTTTGAGTTTGCTAACTTAACATTTACCATGAAAATAGATGAAAAAAAATCCTAAACAAAATAGTAGCAAATTTAATCCAAAAATATTTTTTTAAATATAATATGCCATGAACTTGTGGTACTTATTCCAGTAATACAAAGTTGGTTTTCTGTTTAACCAATGTAACATGCCACATTAAAAGAAAAAGATAAATAAAAAGGAGCCTTAAAATTGTATCTATAGATACAGTAGAAAAACTATTTGACAGAATTTAACACCCTTAATGATAAAATTCTTAGTAAAGTAGAAATAGAAGAATTTCTCAAGCTGATCAAGAGTATCTTTGAACATAACATTGTACTTAATTGTGAACCATTAAACCCGTCTTTCCTCCAAAATTGGAAACGAGAAAAGGATGTCTACTCTGACCAGATCTATTCAGCAATTAAAAGAAAATAATGGCATAAAAATAGAAGAAATAAAAGTGTTTGAAAAAACTAACTAAAATTAGAAATTTAGCAAGGTTGAAGAAAAAAGTGTTAGTGTGAAAAGAAGTGAAAAATTGGAGAACTTATACTACTTGCTTATAAGCTATACTATAAAATTAGAGTGATTAAGACAATGTGATATTAGTGTAAAAAGAGAGTCTTAAAATACCCCTACACATAAATCATTCATTGATTTTTGACTAAGGTGCCAAGTCAATTAAATGAAGATAGAAAATCATTTTAGTGAATGTTGCTGGAATATCTGGATATCCATAGGAAAGAAAGAGTCTTAATCTCTTTCTCACACTATATCAAAAATTAACTAGCAATGGATAATAGACCTAAACATAAAATCCAACTTCCTAAAGCTTCTAAGAGAAGTGTTCTCTTTCTATTTGCATGTTATTAACTATTAAAAAAATAACTGTCCTTCATTGGAAGGTACTACAACATGAATGTATCATGTATAAATGTGTAACAAATTAATACACATTGCAGCCTTATGGGAGAAACTTTATAGTAAGAATCAAGTAATTCCTTTTATTTATCCAGATTCCCTATTATATTCCATTGACCAAAATCCAATTTATTGGTTTATAGGTATACAAATTTGCTAGGGCTGCCATAACAAAGTACCACAAACTGAGCGACTCAGAACCACAGAAATTTATGGTCTCACTGTTCTGAGGCCAGAAGTCTGAAATCAAAGTGTCGGTAGGGCCATGCTCCCTCTGAAGACATTAGGGAAGGGTCTGTTCCCGGCTTCCCTCCTAGCTTTTGGCAGTTTCTTCCTTTGTGGCAGCATCCTTCAGTCTTCACATGGCATTCTCTGTGTGTGTGTCTCTGTGTCAAAATTTACCCCTTGTATGAGGACATCAGTCATATTGGATGAGGGGCCTACCCTACTCTAGTTTGGCCTCATCTTAACTAATTACATCTACAGTGACCCTGTTTCCAAATAAAATCACATTCTGAAGTACTGGGGGTTAGGACTTCTAGAAAAGAACTTTGCGGCGGGGCGGTGTGTGTGTGTGTGTGTGTGTGTGTGTGTGTGTGTGTCATAATTCAATTCATAACAATAGGTTTCTACTCCAAAAAAGAAACCTTCCACTAATATGTTAAATTGGAAATTATAGTCCCTAAAATGGAAACCATAAATTTCAACATTTGTCAAAATATAGGAGAGAAGAAACCTATTACGTCTCCCAAAATAATAACCATGTCTTCTCATTGACAACTCCTATAGTTTTTAGCACAATCATCCAGGTGTCTGAAGAGAGGCAGTAAGAAATGAGAATCTCATCAAGTGTTGCCTATTGGGCTAGTTTGTTCCCCTTGATAAACACACGTGACTGGAGGCCAGTAAGGAGTTGTCTATCTTTCAATTTTTTATTTGCAGACATTTACATGTGTTGCCCACTTTATGATAGCTTGTCTATATACCAGTCATTCAAGAACAGCAGGCCTGAAAGACTGACAGGGAGTCTGAGTAAAGGCACATTGACATTGACAGGTGGACAGGTTGACAAATTCAGAACTGCTTCCACACAGTCTCCATCTACTGAACTGGAGCCGATCAGACCCCAGACACATCAGACTCCTTTGGGAAAATGTCATTAAGTGGTTGTTCCTCCATTTTCACAAAGATCTAGCTCAGGCAGTGGTGAAGTGAAATATGTCTATAATAAAAAAGGTGATGGCCTAATTTTTCTGCTGAATTTCTCACTATGGAAAGGACTTCATCATTGGCAAAGAGCACTGCTTCTGAGGGCCTGCCCTGCTGCTCCTGACTCCCATCCCAGTGGAGAATTATGACAGGAGCTGCAGGAGGAAGCTATGCAGCTCCATTTTCCAAACCAGTCTTCCGGGTGAATCCTGAGGAGCCTTTCCTCATTAGCGTTGTGCAGAAGCATGGAGCTGCCCACCATAGATGACATTGGTGAGGGTCCAACACTCTGTCTGTTAGCTGCTGTGAAATGGGTGTTAAAGGGGAAGCCTGTGCCTGCATGGGGCTTAATTTCAACAACAACAATGACAATACACTATTTGCCAGAAACTGTGCTGGGTGCCAAACATGTTATCTTATCAAATCTTATTTATATCACTACTTTACAGATGAAACCAAGCTGGGTGATTTTCAGCCACTAGAGAATCTATGTTTCCTAGCATAATGCTATTTCCACTCATCTCTGGTACTCCTCTGCTGCATATGTTTCTATCTATATGATGAATCCATGAGACCTAGGTGTGTGTGTGTGTGTGTGTGTGTGTGTGTGTGAGAGAGAGAGAGAGAGAGAGAGAGAGAGAGAGAGAGAGAGAGCGAGCGCACACACGTATTTATTGTGTGTGTGTGTGTGTGAGAGAGAGAGAGAGAGAGAGAGAGAGAGAGAGAGAGAGAGAGAGAGAGCGCACATGTGCTTCTATACTCTTTGAGCTGCGTAGGAAAGCCTTCACCACCTTACTCACCTTACTGCCCCTGCTTCACAAGAAATTGTACCCTATGATATCACGGGTCCTGTCTTACAGGTCCTACTGTGCCTTGTAATTTTCTGGTGACCACAACATAATCCAGTGATCCACACGCTCTGGGACATGCCTTGTGTAGCCTTACTTCATTAAAGTAAGAAGTCTCAGAAGAGTGGCTCTTTTCCATTCAGACCTGATGGTGAAGCTGTGTGTGGCTTTTGTTTGGTTGTCCTTGGCGATATCTACCCATAATCAGCAAAACCCTATGCTGTTAAATAGTCAGGGGAGAATCCAGCTAACTACTCCCTGCAGTTCTTCACTCCTCGCCTTCCTCAGGGGCACAAGGCAGAGCTCAGTGGGACTGTGGCAATCTCTATGGATACCCAGGAAGTGGGATTGCTGCATCAGAACCTCGGAGGCATCTTTTCCACTAAAATGAAGACTCAGGTCCTGAATATTTTTTCTACCCAGCTGCAAACCATTGGCAAATGTCAATCCTTTCCCCCAAACTGAGGAGAATGATGTGATGTCGAGAAAGTAAGGCTCTATCAATTTATCCTGGCAACATTGCAGTGCTGTGTTCAGAGCTAGAGATAGATCTGTCATATTTCCATTCAACAAATATTCATTAAGCATGTTACTTGAATAAAGTATCACGCTGAGCAGAGTGGCTCCTGATCGCGATCCATGCTTGTAGAGCACTGATTTACATGATCTTATCTAATCCATAAGTTCATCCAGGGAGGTGGGTCTTTGTTGTGCCTCTGAGACTTAGAAGGACCTTACCTAACATCAGTGTGAGAAATAAAGAGCAAAACCAGGATTTAAACTCAAGGTTTGGGGTTCTATTTCAATACAGTCCCTAGAGTTGTAATGTTATGTTAGGCCATACCAGTGTAGAGGGAGATATCTCATTGGGCAGGAAAAGCAGGAACAGTATTCCTCTGGCTTCTTCTAGTTTGTTATGGTTATCAAATGGGGCCACAAATAGAGATGAAAAGATCCTCTCTCTACCACATAGAAACAACCGTTTTTCTATTTAATCCTGGCTGCTGGCAAGGGAAAACCATTATACTGAAATGGGAGCCGCAACATTGCAAATGCTGCTGATGTCCCTCATGACTGGCACAGACGCTGATCTTTGTGACAAAACGAATACACTGAGCCAGCATTGCAGGTGCCACGGAAGTCCCACTGCCCTCGATACTGTTGACACTTATCAACATAGGCATGAGGTGGCACAGCAGCCACTGGACCTGTGGGGGTACTGGCACCACTAATGCGACAAGCAGGGCTGTATTCCCTGGTTCTCTGCACACCCATGACATGTTGCTATTTGGGGAGTGGGCACAGAGCTCAACGTGATCTGGTTCAGTGGAAGTGGTGATTGGATGCTCCAGAGCCAAGAGTCTTTTATCTTAGACCTAGTAAGTAGTGGAGGGATAATGTGGTGAGAGTCCTCCTGCTTCCTCTATGTCCAGGCCAGCACAGTCCACATTCACTTTGGATAAGGCACTCCTATGGATGAGCAGAAAAAGACAGTAGCATTTTCCCCTAGATGAGACATCCCTTAAGAACCCAGCATTTACTGCCACATTTCATGTCCTAATTCTAGTAAGGAAGCATGCCTATTCATATGCCATTTATTCATTCAACAAACACAAGCTAAGCACCTATTACATACCAGGTAGAAGACCAAACTCCTATCTTCCATTGGTTCAGAGTTTATAAAGGGAGTCATGAATATAAATGTGCAATTGCAATGCAGTATGAGAAGTACTAGGCTGGAGGTAAACTGAGGGTACTATGAGATCCCAGAGGAGAGGGGGCTTCATTTCCTCCCTCCTACCTGGGGGGTTTCAGAGAAGGCTCTCGGAATGAGGTAGTGTCTGAGCTGACAGTTGAAGGACCAGAAAGATTTAGGTTGACATGGTGGGGAAAGTCAGAACAGCATGTGGGAGGTACTGGGGAGAGAACACTTGGCACACTTGGAATGGTTGGGGCGGCGAGGGTGGGGGAAGTTGACAAGATTTGGGTGGTTATGAATGATAAGATTTGGGACTGATACTCATGAGGTCTTTGTCAAGATCATGAAAAGCCTTGAGCATTAGGCTGGGGAAAGTCACTGAAGAGTTAAACCAGTCAGTGACATGGTCAGATGACATTTTTAGATCAGCGGTTGCCAACCGGTGGTCCTTGAGGTCCAAAGGGTTGGTGACTGCTGTTTTAGATCACTTCTGGGTGCAGAATAAAAGATGGAGCTGGGGCGGGGGGGCAAACAAGAGCATTCTTCTTTCTCTGGGGAGTTGATGTGTATGAACTGAACAGCTTTGGGAGCTGTGTGGAAGAAGGGAGCGCCCACCAAGCCAATCAGATGGGCCTGGCAGTCAGAGAGGTGACAGCTGCTCCTGGCACTTTCCCTGACTCCTCCTGTAGTGCAGGAGCCTCTGGGACTGGGGGCAGCTTCAGCCTGCCTGAGTGCCAAGGGACACCTGCCTGACCATACAAAGCCATGATTGGCACAGGAACCCACCAGGCCTGGGAGGATCAAGGAGTTTCCAACACCACTGTCATCTTCAGGAGCCTAGAGAAGCTGACAGTTTGGAGAATGGAGACCACCCTTAGCTGACAGCAGCAGTGGTTATAGAATAGGGCTGGGCCTGAGGCCAAATGAGTTGGCAGGGTCTGCCTGGCCTCTGCCTTGCCCCCCCTCAGCTCCATCTGTCTAACGGTAGGTGTCAGCCTTGAAGAGTGCCAGCCTCTGAATCTGGCCATTCAGAAAAGGGGAAGAGGACACGCAAGATGTATGCGTATGGGTGGAAGACTGCCTAAAATGCTCAGTCCTAGAAATCAGTCACAGTGTATGATCCTTGAAACATAGTTCCCACCCTTTGCTGGCTTCCCCTTTTGCCATTTATTCTTAAAGAGCTGCCAAAATTAATGTATCATAAAGACATTTTCAATGGGGCCAGGGAATAAAAACCTAATCCAAAATGCCTTAAGCAAAAATGAATTAATTTCTCAAGTAATTGAAAAGTCCAGTGGTATTTTAAGGCACAGCTAGGTTCAAGAGTTCAGAACTGTGTTAAGGCTCCTCTCCTTAGAATCTTTTTTGTTGTTGTTGTTAATCCTCACCCAAGAATATTTGTTCATTGATTTTTATTTTTAGAGAGAGAGTGGAAGGGAGGAGAGACAGAGAGAGAAACATCGATGTGATCGATGTGAGAGAAACACGTCGATTGGTTGCCTTCCACAGGGATGGAGCCTGCAACCACATGCCCTTGACCAGAATCAAATCCGGGACCCTTCAATCTATAGGCTGACACTCTATCCACTGAGCCAAATTGGCTGGGGCTCCTTAGAGCCTTTTAAACGGAGACATTTTCTTTCCTGTTAGCAAAAGTCCTGGATTTTAATCTAATTTTCCTGGTCTGGATCATTTGCCATCTCTGAGACACTACAATGGCTAGGACAGTGGGCACTTCTGATAAATTAGGTCAGGGTTCTATGCCCATGCTTGTACTGGGAGGTGGTTTTCATCCCAATACTATGTGGGTTAGTAGTTGGCGAATGGTGGTTTCTTGGAGGAAACGTGGATGCCATTACTGGTCAAAGGAGAGTATTGCAAGCCAGAATAACAGCTACCCAATCTTTGGTTTACCAAACTATGTAAACTGAAGTTGACTAATTCTGATGAAGACTATCTGTTGATGATAATGATGGTCATGCTAATTATCATTGATATTTTATGAAGAGATTTGTATAGTTTGGTATATAGTTCAGTAATTTCCTGAGATTTCCTAGTCTATAGTTTAGGCACTTTGCTAGGTTCATGTATCATATTCCAGTTATACGGACTATGGGATGATCTGAGGATGAAGAGACATACTCTTAAAAAGTTTTATCAAATAATTTTGTTATAATTTATGTCTATATCAAAGTTAGATAATTAAAATAAAATTTTCATGCGATTGTTGTACTGTTCCAGTAACACTGTAAGATTGTTTTTAGTTAAGTCCTCAAGGCACTTCCTTTATACCTTTCATAGAATTGTTATTTTAGAAAATATATTTATAAACTAAAAATCACACAAATACAGAGGCAGGATATTAGGCATAATTTTCAATAATACCTGGAATTCTAGATCTCAAATTCCCTGATTTCATTGGCATCAAACATTTAATGCATAGTGGTTAAATTTATAAAAGAAAGAATAAATGACTATCTTATCTGGTATGTTACTCAGGAATACACCCAGAATGACATACCCAGGTATATACTCAGAAGTGGAATTCCTGGATCATATAATAATTCTATTTTTAATTTTTTTAGTAACTGCCATCGTATTTTCCATAGCGACTGCACCATTTTACATTTACACAAGTAATGCACAAGGGTTCCAATTTCTCTACAGCTCTGCTAACAATTGTTATTTTCTGATTTAAATTTTTTTATGGTAGTCATCTTAGCGGGAATGAAGTGGTATCTCATTTTTTTTCATTTCCGTGAAAATCACACTTTATTACCTATTCTTATAACCATTTTCATTGTGGTTTTTATTTTTATTTTTTAAATATATTTTATTGATATTTTACAGAGAGGAAGGGAGAGGGATAGAGAGCTAGAAACATCGATGAGAGAGAAACATTGATCAGCTGCCTCCTGCACATCTACTGGGGATGTGCCCACAACCAAGGTACATGCCCTTGACCAGAATCGAACCTGGGACCTCTCAGTCTGCAGGCCGACGCTCTATCCACTGAGCCAAACTGGTCAGGCCTTCATTGTGGTTTTTATTTGCATTGCACTAATGATTAGCGATGTTGAGCATCTTTTCATATGCATATTCACACATAAAAAATGGCAATTAGATACTGTATAACTTCTTTGGAGAAATGTCTATTCAGGTCTTTTGTTCAATTTTGAATTGGGTTTTTGCTGTTGTTAAACTGTAGTTCTTTATAAATCCCATTAACCCTTTATTAGAAATATAATTTGTAAATATTTTCTCCCATCCCATGGGTTGCCTTTTGATTCTGCTGATAGTGTCCTTTAATGTAGTACAATTTATCTATTTTTTTTCTTCTGTTGCTTGTGCTTTTGGTGTCAGATCCAAGAAATGATTGCCAAATCCAATGTCATGAAACTTTTCCTGTTTTCTTCTAAGAGTTTATAGTTTTAGATTTTATTTTAGGTATTTGATTGATTTTGTGTTTGTTTTGTACATGTGTAAGATAAGAATCCAACTTCTTTCTTTTGCACGTGGCTATCTGGTTTCCCAACACCATTTGTTGAAAAGACTGCCCTTCGCCATTGAGTTGTCTTGACATCCTTGTTGAATATCATTTGACCATATATGCAAGGATTTATTTGGGGCTATCCTATTTCATTGGTCTATATATCTATCTTCATGCCATTTCCACAATGTTTTGATTATTGAAGCTTTGTAGTAAGTTTTGAAAATAGAAAGTGTGATATTTCCATATTTTTAAAGATTGTTTTGGCAATTCAGATCCCTGAGATCCCATATGAATTTTAGGATGGATTTTTTTTCTGCAAAAACAAACAAAACACCCCACAAACAAACCCAAAACATTATTGAGATTTGGATAGTGTTATGGGCTATACTGTGTCCCCCCTCTCCCCTAAATTCACATGTTAAAATTCTGACCCTAGTACCTTGGAATGTGACTGTATTTGGAGATAGGATTTTAATGAGGTAATTAAGTTAAAATTAGGTCTTTAGGGTAGGCCTTAATTAGATATGGCTGGTGTCCTTCAAAGAAGAGGGAATTTAGACATACACATGTAATTGAAGGAAGACAGATGAAGACACAAGGAGAAGACAGCCCTTTATAAGCCAAAGAGAGAGGCCTCAGATGAAATCAACCCTGCAAACACCTTGATCTTGGACTTCTAGATACAGAATTGTGAGAAAATAAATTTCTATTGTTTAAGCCACCAAGTCTGTGGTCCTTTGCTATGACAGCCTCCGTAATCTAATACAGATGGGGATTGCATTGAATCTATAGATTGCTTTGGGAGAGTGAAATTTTTACGTAGGCTGATTTCATAACTTTGGACTAAATATGTAAAAATGTTCAGCCAGCAGCTCAATTTGTGTGAGTCCAACTTAGTAGAAGTGTTGTTCCTACATTGGACTTACATAAGAATGTATTTTTTTTTATTGGGGTTGAGTTTATTTATCTTTAGAGAGGCAGTTTTCTTAAGGTGCTAGTCATAATTAGAATAAGTTTACCTGCCCTATTTTAACAGGCAGGAATATTGTGCTCACACAATTTTTTTCCATTTTCTTTTAAAATATTCCTCTCATTAAACTCCTACACTACACACATTTGTTTTAGACTAAAAATAGAATAGTTGCTGTTGCTGCCACTGTTCCATGTGGAAAACATAGTCAACTGCTGGGTAGAAAAAAATAATTTTCTGAGTATACTCTTAAAATAGTGTGAAAGCCCACAGTGACAAGGATCCTCTAAACCAGGGGTCCTCAAACTACGGCCCGCGGGCCACATGCAAATACAAATATTGTATTTGTTCCTGTCCTGTTTCTTTACTTCAAAATGAGATATGTGCCGTGTGCATAGGAATTTGTTCATAGTTTTTTTTAAACTATAGTCCAGCCCTCCAACTGTCTGAGGGACAGTGAACTGGCCCCCTGTTTAAAAAGTTTGAGGACCCCTGCTCTAAACTGACAATGGAATAAGATTTCCTATATCACTTTTGTGGTATTTTCCTACTGACAGGACAAAAAGCAGGGTTCTTCAGGTTCCTTCTACCTAATGCATTGCTGGTGGCAGAAGTTAAAGGGCAGAAAGTGAAGGATTTGACTCAACTATAGTTTGTTGGCCAAGGTCAGTCCACCACCTGGTTTTGTAAATAAAAATAAATAAGAAAAGAAAGAAAAAAAATTGGAACACAGCCATTCTCATTCATGCAATTTACAGAGTTGATTAAGTAGCTGTGCCAGAAATTGCATGGCCCGCAAAGTCTAAAATACAGGGAGGGGCAAAAGTAGGTTTACAATTGTGAGTACACGAAACACAGAGTTTACTGTATTATTATTTTTTGATTAGAGGCCTGATGCATGAAAATTTGTGCACTGCGGAGGGTGGGGGGGGGTGTCTCTCAGCCTGGCCTGCACCCTTTCATAGTCCAGGAGTCCTCAGGGGATGTCTCCCTCTGCGGAGGCCACTGGGTAGGCTCCCGATTGCCTCTCCACTGCCACTGGTAGCCTCCAACACCCCCTCCCCCATTGCCGTTCCCTCCCTCTACCTGCTGGCATGCGCCTTGGATGGCCTGGCATCACCTGCTTGCCAGCTCCGCGCCCCCCTCCCCCCCGCCAACTGGTCGTTTGGTCAATTTGCATATTACACTTTTATTATATAGGATTATTGTGTCCTTTTCCACATGAACAACTGTAAACTTACTTTTATCCACTACTGTGTATATTATCTATTTCTTTACAGAATAATTCTGTTGACCTCTGCGCCAGACTATTAATAAGTGATGACTGAGTAATTTGTTCAGATCTCTCATTTTGAAGATGAGAAAAACAAATACTATAATACCATTGGGAGTAAAGGGTTTCATGTTGGCAGCATGGAACAGACTGAATAAGAGGGATCGGTGGGCTCTTGCAGACCAGTCTCTCCTGGATTGGGAAAGGGTCAGCAGACAGAATTGCCAGCAGTGGAATGTCTACAATGTGTAAATACCAAGGGAGGTTGAGTCATAACTCTAACAATTCCTGGGGAAGTTTCCAAGAGGAGATAACAAGGGTGGCACTAAGGACAGAACCAAACAGTGTGGGAATAAATGATAAGTATCTGGGTCCCACTTTTGGGGATGTGAAGACTACATAGGAGTTTCAGCAACAAATGTACTTGGATCCTGGAGGTTGGGCCACATAAGGCAGTAACCCAGAATACAAATCATCCAGACATCAGAAATGAAGTAGCAACAAGCATTAGGTCCAAAGTGGGTGTGATAAGTATATACTAATATATATATACACACACTAGAGAGGGAGGAGGAGAGAGAGAGGGATGTGAGAGAGATACATTTACCTGTTGCTTCCTAAAAGCGCCCCAACTGGGGGGATTGAACCCACAACTCAGGTATGTGCCCTAATCGGGAATCAGACCTGCAACCTACCAGTGCACAGGATGACACTCCAACCAACTGGGCCTCCCGGCTGGGGCAACATTTTGATTCTTACGATAAATCACTAGTTTAGCCCTTATAGTCATGGCTTGTCATTTTTACTGAACCAGAAAAGATTGCTGTATATACAGTATATGAAATTTATACAAGAAGAAAAACTTATAAATCTATTTTTCTGATGAGGGTGGATTTGAAAAAACAAACTTATAGGTAGAACACAATTCAAATGCAGATGGTAAGTATGCGTCATAATTATTAGAATATATTCAGAGCAGAACTTGCATGCATACTGATCACCATAGGGTTGTTATATTATTTCAGTACCACATAATCTAATGGAGCTACTTTCATATAATTTTCTAAGAACTGAGGCATTTCTATTGCTTCCATAACTTTGGAGAATTTTATGTTCAAACACTGTGCCTATTACTGCTTTTTAAAAATTATTTCCGGATATCTTTTGTATATACGCTGTTCTGAGCACCAACAATACTGGGTTATTTTACTAAGATAGGAAGTGAGGCCACTGGATATATTTGCTGGAGAGGTGCTGAGTTCAGTGATTGTCCACTAGGTAGGAGGATGAATGCTAAGTCTGCAATCTGAATTTAAGGAGCATTGAGAAATACCTGCAGCGACCGAAATTCTTCCCATTAATCTCTCTCAAAACCATCTGCAGATGTGTGCATATTAATTCGCTTTGGGCATTCTGTTACCTAGGAGGAGTTACACATTAAATGGCTAAAATTAGAAGGGAGGCAAAAAAAAGTGAAAATACAAAGCTTGGTAAGTCAGTGTGGGTGGGGGATGCTACAGCAGGAGACCACAACTGCTAGGGGGGAGGGGGCCTCAATCTCTGTGAGATGGGAGTGGCAGAAAATGTTTGTGGCATACGTATTACTGAAAAACCGTGCCATCTCACACTTATGTCTACATCCCAGTGTGGAGGGTGAGGGTGGGGTTATTCACCATGCACACTGCCACCCATTTTTATAGCATGCTTTTCATTTCCTGATTTGAATACATCAGTGATCAGGGTGAGGGGGTGATGGAGGAAGCCAGCAGGAAAATTGGAAGGCAGTTAGCTTTCATCTGTTTTGTTGAAGCTTAGGGGGAAAAATATCTCCTCAGCCTTTAAAAAAAAATACTACAATAATGAAAATGTTAATAACCAAAATAATAACAGCTATTAGTTACAGAGGGCTTGCTTTGCGTTAGGCACTGTGTTTTATGTATATCATCTCACTTAATATCCCCTGTGCTTCCTCCATGCTCCCCAAACAGTAGAATTCTCTTCTAGAACTGCCAGTTCACCCTCTCATAGCAGCACCATAAAGGCATTCTACTTTATTTGCAATTCCAGATTTACAAAGTCTCCTTCACCCTTGACCTTGTTAGAGCTTTGAGAGGATGAACAAGATGTCCCCATTCTCATCACCCAAGGCCAGGCTCAGACAAGGGAGAATGTGCTTGTTGGTCAGGCAGCCCTGCACACTTACCATAGGAGGAAGAGTCCCAGTACATCTCTACTGACAGAACGATAGAGTTGAGACCTACAGCTACCCCAGCCCCACCTCCCTGTTTCAGCTCCCACCCACTCTTGGATTCAGAGTCCTCACTCACCTCCTAATCACACAGTGCTGGGGCAGGAGGATGGCTTTCCTGCCTCAAGGCCATGCCAATCCTAACACCCTGAAATCCCAGGGAACACTATTCACTGTTCTGAGGATAATGTGGTAACAAGGCAGATCTGTCTTGGATGCCTTCCAAGAATCCTGGTGCCAAGAGGAAGGCCTGAGAAAAATAGGCAGGGAAGTAGGAGCCCCAGATACTGTTAGTGGTTCACTATAGCGACTTCGCTGCTTTTCAGGAGAACCTGATCTCCCTTACCTGGTGCATAGAGACTCAGACTCACTGTCCTTTAAACAAAGAGATGCTGCAATTCTATTCCTATCAACAAGCTACCCATAGAAGAAAGCAGGCACTAACACTCAGGGCACTTATACTTTTTAACAACTTTCCCTTTCTTCTTTCCTTCCTCTGTCTTTTCTTCTAAACTTTGCCTTTGTGGGGGGTATTTAGATATGCTGTGTTCTCTCCTCTGGGTGTGCTCTCGGGTCTGATCTAATTGGCCTGCTGTTCTAGTGTCACCAGGCATTATTGGGAAGACGAATGGGACTGGGGTCAGAGTTCAGCAAGAAGGCATCTGCTCACTTGCATTGCATAGAAGTGCTCAGAGATGACCTTTATTATTTTTTATTTTTCTCCCTTACCCCTCAGTGTCTTATGTCCATTGGTTATGCTTATATGCATGCATACAAGTCCTTCCGTTGATCTCTTACCCCTCCTCCCGCCCCTCAACCCTCCCTGGCCTTCCCGCTGTAGTTTGACAGTCTGTTCGAGGCTGCTCTGCCTCTGTATCAGAGATGACCTTTAATGAAAGCTTGGGAAAGATTTGCATAGAGTAGCCTGTCTTCTATCTCTCCAAAGCTGGGTGGCCAAAAGGTAGCCCTTTCCTGGAAGGACCAAAACTGAATAAACAGGAGGTAGGCATCCCTGCTTGGGATGTCTTCTGCAGGAGAGAAAATGGGAAGGGAGGGAAAAAGGTGATTTAACAGGAAGGAGGTTGAAAATGGAAGCTCTTGATTGGGTCCTAACTGGCCTGTTGACAGTCTCATCAAAGAAGAGTTTCCACTCCACTCACAAAGCCTCTCACCCAGTGTCTCCACTGGCCTCAGGTTACTGCGCCAGCGCCATGGCAGGCTCAGGTTCTCTACTGGACACCCTTCGCGTTGACAGTTCTTCCACGTTACCAAGGAGCAGAGTCCTCACCTATGAAGAAATGCTTCTTCCGCATTGGGGAGAGGGGGTCAAGGGCGAACAATGGATCTATTGTTCTTTTGGCCTTCTTCCACAGGGCACGTGTCTCCCCGCTCTAACCCTGTCACCAAAGGGGGCTGAGTGTGGAGCCCTCCGAGCCTCGCCTTCCTTCCACTCCTGCTTTGTTCTCCGGAAGAGGGTTTTTGTGGGACCCTCCCCTTGTCCCATCCTGTCCGCCCTTGTCCCATCAAACCTGTTTGGGGACCCGAGTGGACAGTTGTCTTCTGCGCTTCACAGAGTGGAAGTTGGGAGGGAGAGAACGAAGCACAGATCAGATAACTCCTTTTAGTTCAGGTGAGACCTGCCTGCGGTTCCTGCTGGACCTCTGGGGAGACGCTCCTTGGTCCCCCGCAGCGCAGAGGCTGGAGAGCGGTGCACAGAAACCGCGGAGCCAGCACTAAAGATACAGGGAGAAGAGAACTCAGCTCACCAGGACTCGGGACTAAAGCGGTCCCCTAGGATGGATCGGGGAACCCGCCCCAGCTTCCCGCACCGCGGGCGCAGGGAGTCCCCGCGCAGAGCGCACCTTTGCTGTGGGGTTTCCCAGTTGCCTCCCGGGAACCCCGTGGAGCCCCTGCGGCTCGGGTGGCGCCGTCATTCTCGCCTCGATCCGCATCGCCCGCCTCCCTCCGCCTGAGCTCCAAAGTGAGCGCTCAGTGTCCCTCTCTGAGCATG
>NW_006286678.1:912302-917927 GCF_000327345.1 Myotis davidii | reverse complement strand
GTGAGTACGGCGCCCGCAGCCGCGGGCAGTTCCCAGACGCCGGGCAGGGGCCAGGTACCCGGCCGGACGTGCCGGCGCAGGTGGCCCACATCCGGCTCGTGGGTTTCCAGGTGCAGATGAACGCGGCGCGGGGGCTGTGCGAGGCGAAGGGGAGATCGCAGGGAGGCTCGCCTCCCGCGAGGTGTCAGATGGACCCGGCAGAAAGCTGCACCGTCCCAGCTCGTAAACTTTCCTCCCCTGTCATTTGGGAAACGTGGAGACAAAGGGGGCGTGGAGGCTCCCTCGGTCCCATTCCACCCTCGCGGCTGCATTCGGGCTGCGACGGAGCCGGTGTGCGGGCGGGGGCGCCCTGCAGGTAGCAGATGCCAAGTATCTCCCGCCAGGGCGGGGGCTGGGATTCTCTCCCAGATCTGTAAGCCTGGGCGTTGATTTTCCCGCAGGCGTGGGCACCTGTCATCCTTGCCTTCTCCCAACCCCCGCACCCTAGGCGTATTGGGGGCTGGGGATGGGGTTGTCACCTGGAGGATTGGAGGGGCAGCCTTTGGCTTTCCCGTTAGCGCCCGTGCCAGAGGCGCCGGGGTGAGGCTCGGGTCAGTGCGGGATGAATGATGAGTTCCTGAAAGGCTTGCCATAATCACCTCTAGAAACGCTGGGCGCCGGGATCTCCTCCCCCGGGAAGGTGCTGTCCTCACGCACACCCAGGCGGCAGCACTGGGCGCTGGGCTGGGCTGGGCTGCTGTGGCAGCAGCGGCAGCAGGGGGAAGCTGGGCTTTATTTTTGCCCTGGGGTTTTGTGACACACGTGGAATATGTGGAGGATTCTGGGTTATTTTTCTTTGTGGGGATATCATTTTCTCTTTTAGCCTCTTTCGTGGGAAAGATTCTCTGCAGCCTGATATCTAGCTGGCGGACAGGCACCGTTCTGATATTTTTCGGTCCCAGGGAAGAGGTCCCCAGAAAAGGATTCCCTAAAATGCCAGGTCCATTGGGGCGGGGTCTCAGAGTGCTCCTGGGAATTGCTTCAAATCGAATGGCTCCTTGAAACCGCAGGGACTGGGTTAGCGTGTGAGGAGTCCAGGACTGGGACAAAGGCAAGTAGAAGGGGGACAGTCTGTGGTCATTTAGGAGAGGAGTGACTAGAGGCCCATTAAGGCAGGAAAAGGTCGAGCGTGGGGCAAGGTATTCAGCAGCCTTAACGGAGTGGATCCCTTCTACTTCAGCTGTGGTTAGTGGCTTTTATTCATCAGTGGGACTCTAATTTGGAGATTTCTGGAATGTCACATCTGGAGTATCCAAGACTTGGTTATTCGTAGGCTAGCCTTCAGCACAATTACAAATCCGTTCTTCAAGTCTAGAAAGTGCCATGTGTGGGAGTTTCTATCTTGATGCTCTATTTAGACGTGGACGGTGGGAGGGGCAGACCGGTATGTTTTGGGTTCTGTACCTCAGGTTTGTGGAAGTGTGGGAAACCTGGAAGCCACGCTGATGCTGACAGAGGAAAACACCAGAAGCTGGGTCCAGGACTTGTGGCTGTGGGTTGTCAGAAGGTATTCTCTTCCATTAAGATGACAGGTGGAGGTCATCTCTCTGCTGTTCTGGGGACCGTTTTTAATTTTTAACATTTTGTAACTTTTTTGAAGTGGGAGAAAACGTGATATGCATGAGGTTAATTGAGAAAGCTCACATATGAAAGGGAGCTTGATTCAGAAGTTAACAGTGAAAAGTGAAGAAGTTTTTGAAAAGGAATAAAAAGAAATTGGAAAAGTGATGCATATTATTAAAAACAGCTTTGCTTTTATGATATTTAAAAAGCTTTCAGTAAGATAACCTGAAAGTTTTTTTATTTTTAAAATAACTAGTGAAGTAAAGACCTTTCCAGAAATAGCCCCAAGTTGAAATTGGCATAGCAGGGGTTTAAATATAATTGTCAGGATATGTCCTTTTTATTTCATGGTGAACACTGTCATCATTTTCTTTGCCAAATGTGGCAAGAAAAGATTAAAATTATTTTTTTGCTTTTTACTCAAGCTGCATTTTCTCCCTTTATGATCTATTTCCTTTTCCTACATCTGCAAGTTCAATTCATTTGATTATATTAGACTGTATTTACAAGTATTCATTGACCACCTATCCCACACTTAGCACTGGAGTTCATGTCAAAATGTATAACATAGTCCTGGCCCTCAAAGAGTTTATGATCTAGTTGTGAATACAAGATTAACACACATGAAATCATTAAAGGGTAGGATAGCTCTGTACTTGACTGTAAGCCCTTCACATACATGCTATTCACTCCATCCTTAGTCCTGGGTTTTCCCACATTTAGACAACATACCTCAGCACTTACTATGTGCTGGATGCTGGAGAGAAAAAACACAAAAGGAAGTAAAAAAAAAATAACTCCAGCTTTCAAGGAAGAGGAAGCATAACATAGTATTTAGCTAACTGTGATGCAATCTGATTAATTGGTTTAATTGTAGGGCAGATCAAGTGCCAAGAGCACAGACATGTAAGTGATTTTTTTTTCTTCCTCTGGGGGATTGGAGCAGGTGATCTTTGAGATATTTTTTTAAAAATGAGTAGTCTTTTACCAGATAGGGAAGGATAGAAAGGACATTCCAGGCGGAGGAAATTTGTGAGATTGCCTGATGAATTAGGGTAACTCTAAGCCATGTGGGTAGAGCACATGGCACTGGAGTGTGGATACAGAGATGAACAGCAACTGGGTGACACTAACAACTAATGTCATGGAGTTAGTGTTTGGATACAAATATGCCCAGGTTGCTCTTGTAAGCACAAAGGGATTAGACATCATCTACAGGAGGGAAAAAAGGTCAAAAAGGTTTCTTAGGGAGGTCGAGGTGAGCTGAGTCTTAAAGGACAAGGAGTAGAGAAGGACTTTCTAGGCAGGAAACACTATGTAAGAGTTGGAAGTAGTTCTGTGGGCTGCAGTGAGAGATGCAGATTTTTAGCTACATGGCACAGCAAACGATCAGGCCAGAGAGAGAGTCAGAGATCAAGTATGAATGGAAATATCCCAAGCAAAAGAGCTTCAGTTTTATCCAAAAGGCTAGGAGAGAGTTCAAACGTTGGGAAAGTTTGGGATGATAAGATTTGCATTATGGAAAGAAAGCTGTGACTACTGTGTGGAGGATGGATTGGAGGTGGTGAGACTGGAGGCAAGGAGCTTATTGTGGAAATATAGGTGTGAAATGATGAGGATGGAGGGAGGCAGTGGGGGTGGAGCAAAAGAGCGATGACTGGGAGACGAGTGAGAAAAGAGAATCCTGCTAATCTAAGAAGGGCCTCCTTCTGTGTGCTCCTATCCTACCCCCTACTTCCTCAGCATTCACTTGTGTAGCTCACTTCCCTGTATTTTGCTCACAGCTGCACCTCCAGCATTCATCACAGGCTTGCTACAGGGTAGAAATTCAATAAATATTTGTTGAATGAATGATTAAATCAGTGAATGAGGAAGTCCAGTCATGAAGTGATGATTCCTGCGTAAGAATACTAGGTGACCCGGTTAATAATGTGGATTTTTTTTCAATAGATAGAGTTATACATATGTTGATATATATGCGATTTGATTATGTATGCTATTTTGTTGTATTGACAACAAGCTTCAAAACTTTACATGTCAGATTTTCTGAAGGTGTTAATCTCATAGATATTTTTACACTTAAAAATGTTGAATTTCGTGCCAAAAAAAGCATTAACTGATTACTTTATTTTGAAGAAAAGTGTTGCTGAAAGTTATCATACACTTCCGGAAGCTTATGGTGAACATGCTCCATCTCAAGATACTTGTGAATGCTGGTTTAAATGCTTTAAAAGTGCTGATTTCTATGTGAAAGACAAAAAATGTCCAGGTCAACCGAAAAAGTTTGAAGACCAAAAATTACAAGCATTATTGGATGAAGATGCGTGTCAAATTCAAAAACAACTTGCAGGAAGATTAAACGTTGCTCAGCAAACAATTTCTGATCGTTTACAAGCAATGGGATAGATTTTTAAAGGAAGGAAAATGGGTGCCACATCAACTGAACAAAAGACAAATGGAAAACTGAAAAGTCATCAGTAAAATGTTGCTTCAATGGCACAAAAGGAAGTCTTTTTTGCATCGAATTGTGACTGGCGATGAAAAGTGGATTTATTTTGAAAATCCCAAATGCACAAAATCCGCATTATTAACTGGTTAAAAATTAATCCGCATTATTAACCGGGTCACCTAGTATTCTTATGCAGGAATCACCTAGTAGTAGACTTCCGTTCGTCCAAGGTGATCAACCTTTGGGACTTCAGTGACAAAATGATCCAAGACTACCTCCATGAGGAACTGTCCTGTGAAGTGCCAATAAGAAAGCAGCATTGTGACATCACATTTTATATTTAAAACATTATATTGTCAGTCCAACTTTGTGCAATTCTTCATTGGTAGTAGACTGTTAGTAAATGTGAGTCCCTTTCTCTTTCCTGCCGATTTGTTAGGATTTTCTGATTCCATGTACTTTGTTCTAACTTTTAAGATAATCTTGGGCCAGGGAGTTTGTAAGCCCCATGGTCTCATTTTAAAGAGCTCATAGCATCTTGGTATCCTGGGATGAGGGCCTGACCACCCACATTCCAGTCATAGTCATGCAGCCCTAGGGATTGAATCCCTTACTAACCAAACCCACATATACTGAGTCACCATCTTAAAAATCCTTAAAATCCCAATAAGCGATCTTAGAATGGACAAAAACATGAGACTTTGTTTTCAGGTTGACTACAGGGGGTGAAAGAGGAGTTGTCAAAGGTAGCACTTTGGGTTTGACCTTTGGTAGCTGGATGAATGGCGGACAAGGAATGGGGGAGGGAGGTGAGCTCAGAGGAGTGAAAGGCTTAGTGCTGTTTTGTGGAAATTGATTTTGGGGTGACACTGGAACATCCGGAAAGCACATAGCATAGATCCCGGTGTGTAGTGATTTCACGGTAAATGCCAACTATTATTTTCTTTAAGGGAGAGGACAGAGAGAGCAAGAAACCATGAAGCCAAAGACCAAGTCTTAGCATTTTGCAAAATTTAGGAACTAGGAGAGAAACAACTATCATAGAATACTTAGACAAGAAGGGAAAGAATTGGTGTGAAAACAAAAGCCTAAGAGAATCATGAGACATGGTGGTCAGGCCTCACTGAACGCATCTGACGTGTGGGTCAGGCCTCGTGTGAGGGCCCACGTGTGGGACCTTGTTTAATTCCCGTGCCACCTGAGGTTCCCTTCTCCCCTTGACAGCTGAGGTGCCTGAGACAGAGATTCCATTAGCTGGTCCACAGTTACCAAGCCAGTAAGTGGCAGAATGAGGTCTCAACACCCATTTTAATAATCCTATAAACTGCCTCCTCTCATCAGAGGTATAAATTACCAGGATGATTTTAAGTGCAGAGATGTTGAAAGGACAGAAAATAGAGAACTGAAAAAAGACAATGACAAGTTCACTGGTGACTATTAAGAAAGCAATTTTAGTCCAGCAGCATGCTCAGAAGCCGTATTTCAGGGAGTTCAGTGGGGAATGGGAGCTGAGGAGATCCAGGTGAGGTGTTCCTATCAGTCATTTATGATGTCTGCTGAGGGAGAGGTATGGG
>NW_006286678.1:905815-912237 GCF_000327345.1 Myotis davidii | reverse complement strand
ACATTATGGGGCCAAAGGGAGAAGGTTTAGTGAGCCTCGACTGCAGTGATTATCAGGGGGTAACAGATGGAAAGAGCTGGTGTCTATGGAGAAGCGAGAGCATGAGAGAAGAGACAGGGGAAGAGGGAGACCTCTTTCCAAGAATATGGAAAGATGGATTTGAAGACCGATAGGGGGAATGCGCTTCTCCCCCAAAACTAAATTACTGAGCTGCTTGCTGGTGCCCAGAGAATTCAGACCCTTGAGTGCTCTGGAAACTTAAGCAGTCTCTGCATGCTGTACTTTAAGGGTGTCCCTGGGGCATGCAGGATGATAAACTTAGTTTGTGTAGCACAGTGACCAAGAACACAGACTCTGGAGTTAGGCTGTGTTTAAATTTTGATTGTGCCACTTATCAACTGCTTGACTTTGAGCATGCGATTTACTTCTCTGTGCTTCAGATTAGTCCTGCTCTTATGATGGCGATAACCATCTTAACCCATTGCCTACAGTTGTGAGGACTAGATGAGTTAGTATGTGTGAAGCTTGGCAGAGTGCGTGCTCAATAAATAGTAGGTATTATGTGTGACAGCAGTGAGGTTAAAAACACCACGCTTTGACTTTATGCTCCAGACTCTAGAGCTTGTGTGTTTCCTCATTGGTTTAAAAATATTTTGGTTGGTTATAAATATATGGCTGTAGTCCTATCTTCCTAAGTGCAGGAATTAAACCAACAGACAAGAATATGACAGGAGCAGACCAGGTCTACCATACATGTCTAGGTGGAGGAGACGCATGCTGCGTGCGTCTACCCAAAACAACAACAAACGTTTGCTTGCTTTGAGGCTGGTCCTCACATTATTCAGGCTCATGGGCATCACACAACAGCTACTTAGCAAATTGTTTTTAGGGAAGTGACTACGTGTATTAATTACAGCGCTTCTTTGCTACCGAGGGATGTAAACTCTAAATAGCTCATGTATGATGTTTACAGCATTTGGGGGGAATTAAAAGCCTCCCTTTGTTCATGAAAATGTTTGTGGTGTGTTAGAAAATAGAAGCTTAGTGGTATGGAAGCCCTGTTATCTAGCCAGCTGACAAAAGGGCAGTGACTGGAACTGAGGTCTGACCAGTGCTCTTTGCATTACATTCTGCCAAATACTTTTTTTTATTGTTCTGCAAATCAAAGACTAATTTTTTTTGTTTTGTTTCATTGATCCTATTTGTGCTTCAGCCATACTAAACTCAGAGTTTTCCAACTGAGGTGTTTGTTTTTTGCCTTCGGCTCTTTGGCCATGCTGTTCTCTCTCTCTGGAATTCCATCCTTCTTAAGCTTAACTCCACTAGTCCTTTTGGTCAAAGTCACTTTTCAGGGAAAAGTGTCCTGACCTTTTAGCATTAGGGTTGGCTTCCTTTTTCGTGTGTGTTTCTGTAGTCCTCCACTTTGTATTTTTAGCACCTAACAAAGTGCTTTTCACATAATAATTGCTCAGCAAACACTTTGGATTGAATGACTGCCTGAGCAAATAACTTATTCTTTTTGAGTCATTCCTAATGCCCCTATAATGCGACTTTATGTTATAGAAAATCAGCATTTTCAAGTTCAAAGCTTTACTGGAAGTTTTAGTATCAGACTTCCAAGTGAAACCAGATGGGTAGACTGAGAACTAGAGAGGCTGGGTGATTTGCCCATGGCCATGTAGCTAAATAGGGTGAGAACTGGGGCCAGAGCCCCAGTTCCTGATTTCAAGTGCAGGGCCACCCAGGGCAAGGATCAGAGTGAGCTGAGGGAGGCAGTGTCCTGAAAGTCAGGGTTGGTTCCTATCTTTATTTAAAATGTTGATGTTTTGTTCACCTTGGGTATTTTTGCATTAATTTTGATTTTTTTTAAACATTGCGTTAGACATATTGTTTATATTGATTACTGAGTTTTTGACATCCCTTTAAATTTTGTGCCTGGATGCAAATGCCTGACTCCCCTCACACTGGTCCCAGCTCTGTTCTTTCCAACACTGGTGTAAGAATGCAGTTACATTGTGTATGGCATGGGTCCTAATTGAAAATAACAAAGGAAACACCATTCGACACGGTGGTGGGAGCTGTTAATAAACAGTTTCATGACCTGGCTGGCCTGCTAATTAGTACACATATTCACAGTATAAAAGGCCAAGAGGAAAAAAATAAAAGTTGAATAAAAGCACTATCTATTACCTGTCTATCTATTCATACATCTCAGGGCTAATGGACATTGTAGAGATTGTCTTCATTTGTAAGTATATGTATGCTGTTTATATATATATATATATACTATATTTTTTAGTTTTTTAAGATCCAAGATGGAAAAAGAAGGAAATTATTCTACCCATCAGCTTGGCTAGTCTTGACTTAATGGCACTACTGGCCTGTTTTGAAGATTTGAGGTCAGAAGTTAAAAACAAGCAAGCAAGCAAGCAAACAAACAAACAAAAACTTGGTCTTTCTGCCCCCAAAATAGGAAAGCAAGAAAAATAGCATTGATGGAAAGGAGAAAGAGATATAAATGGAGGACATTTTAAGGAGGAATCTCTCTACTAAGTAGCATCCAAGGTACAACTGTCAAGTATAGAAGGGGCTTTACATATATTATTTCCTTAATTTCTTTGGCATGCTTTAATGGGCATGAGTGTCTCCATCTGCCAGCTGAGCAAACCAGACCTTGGAAAGGTGCGTTAGCTTACCCAAGCTCTCAAAAGCTAGAGGTTGAGTCAAACCCAGGTCTGGGTGTAAAACCTTTACTCATCCCACTTAATCCTTCTGCTTCTCAGATCACCCCATTACCTTCCGCTCTCACCACATCCTTAGGTGCAGGGCTTCGGGGGCGTGTCTGGGTTCGATGGATGAGAAGTAGCAGTTAGCTCCTCTCCAGCCATTATTTTCTCTCCCTACGCTACATTTATCTTTTCCCATTCATCAATAACAGCAGAAAGCAGAAATGCATACACGTAGGAAATAAATACCCCTCTTTGTGCGAATGTCATAAATTTTTATGCGACACGAACGCACAGATTTTTTACATTGCCTCCATTATGCTAGAAGGGCCTTTTTCTTTAGGCATTATGGCATCGAGTGTGCTAGAAATGCTCCCAGACACAGACTGAAGAAAAGGTGATCATAATTACTGGAGCATATCTGTCACGATGAGGGGGTAATGTGTTTGCACGGTTGACGGTCAAGGGCTTCTAGGGTGCTCTTTCTATTGATGTTCCTGATGAATAGCATGGAGCAGTGACCCCCAGTCTCCCAACATTTAAAATTCAATAATATCCATAATCAAGTGAAATCGGATATAATTAACAGGAAATAAAATCTGGTTGAGAGTAATGCTGTTCAGTTCACAGCTCTACAAGCTGAGAATGCTTTCTCATTATTCCCATTTCCAGGCCTGGCTCTCTGTCGCTTCCATGTAAACCCCCACACTCAAATGCTATAACAATCAGCCCGCAGCCTTCTCTCCTGAGGGTCACAGGAACTGAAAAAAAAAAAAGTAAGACCTTTTCATTCACACCTGTATTAACTGGAAAAAACATTGTCTCTCTGTGTGTGTTTTTTCTGTGTAAAAGCAAAACAGTATCTCTAGGTTTGAGGAAATCTTTGGGGTTTAGTTTTTACCATGGGCTGACATATAACATGTGGCACAATCAATTCCTGGCCTGGCTAGTTTGGAACAATTAGAGTGATTTTGCAATAAAAAAATGAATTAATCCCATTATATATGCACTAAAATGTTGTACAAATGCAGATGTAATGAAGCACATGGTGTAAAAGTCAAGATCAGTCATATTGCTGCTGTAACTTCTTCCCCAGAAAACGACTCTCAATTGTTTTGTGTACGTTCCTTCAACATTTTTGATCCATTAACAGTTATATGTCTTATTATATTTTCTTTTTTTAAGGTGGGAACATACTTTATATATTATTTTACTGTGTACTTTTAGTTACAATTTTAAATGAAAGCAATTTCTTCAGATTAGTAAGCATTTGGTAAATATTAGGATGAATGCTACTTTCCATCCTAAAATAGAGCTCAGCTGACATACCCTAGGGTCTTTGGCCATCTGTCCTCCTGTATATTTTGTAGATACCATCAATGAACAATTTTCTGAGCTCCTCCTAGGAGCCACCTACCATACTCTGTGCTTTTCAGGAGGTCACATTCTAGCAAGAGATAAAGTAATGAGAGGATTTAATTTGAACCCAATGAATAGCAACAGCTGTAAATTCTTCTTGATTCACAGAATTGCTGCAAGGGATAATCTATTCCAATTGTCTTATTTTTCCAGACGAGAATTGAGGTCCATCGGGGTTAAGCGACTTGTCCAGGGTTCCACAGCTGGTGATTGGAGAGGCTGAGATGACAGCCTGGTTTTCAGCCTGTTATTAAGTCAGTGCTGATTCCATTATACCTGCCTGCGAAACAACCCTCACATCTGGAAGAGGGAACTAGGGAATTCACTTTCCAACACTAGTTTAAGCAATGAATCCCTAGCAGATTGAAACTTACACCTTTTTTTTTTTTAAGAGAGCGAGAGAGAAACATTGGTGTGTTGTTTCCCTAAATGCATTCATTGGTTGCTTCTTGTATGTGTCCTGATGAGAGATCGGACCTGCTACCTGGACATCTCGGGAAGACGCTCTAACTGAGCTTCCCAGCCAAGGCAAAACTTACGGTTTATGTAAACATTTTCACCTACAAGTTGCTCCAGAGACTGCCTCCCTATCCTCATACCCCTCTGTGCCCATCTAAGCTCTGCCCAAGCTCCATCTTCCCTCCTCCCTGGCTTGATAGTCTCCAGATTTAATAACTCTTTGAAGTTAGCAACCATCTGACCATAATGTTGAGAAGAGATGGTGCTCACATTGCCTAGGGAGGGTGTTCTGTAAACCTCTTACAGAGAGTATTTTTCAGTTTGCTTCTTGCCATCTTGAACCTGAAGGAATGATTTCCACAATAAATGTGTTTGACCTGCCAACTTTAACCAAGGCATGAACCCTTCCTGACATTAACTGAAGACTTTTCTCCCTGATGGAAGCATAAGTAAAGACCTGATTCTTAAATACTCTAATTGTCTTTTCCTGCTGTGGAGGCAGGATACTGTGGTGGGTGACATTGTGGACTGTGGAGTCAGACGGAGCTGGGTTCCAGTCCCAGCTCTGCCATTCACTGGCACTGCGATGTCAGGCCAATCCCTTGGTCTTTCTAAGTCTGAGATCTAAGTGTAGGTGGAGATAATAAAAGTACCCCTCCCCACAGCCGAGATTTTGTAAGGAATAAATAACTTACTTGCCTTAATACAGAGTTGAGAACATAAGGACTAAGGAAATTGAAGCAATTATTATTCATTACTTATGATATACACATGACATATAGCTGATATAGCTCTTAGAACCACTTGGATATCAAGCTTTAAAGTACTGGATTTATTAAAAAAAATAGAGATTCAAGTTAATCAAAATTAAATAAAATGAAATACTGGGTTATTTCCCCTTTCATAACATTTTAATCTCCTCTTCTTTTTGGAAATTAATGTTTAAACCTGAAATTATGTCTCATTATCCTGGAAACCTCTCAAAATTTGTGGATCTTTGTCAGAATATCACCTTCAGTTGCTGCTGACCCATGCATGAACCATGGAATTCAGAAGCATAGCAAGAAGTGGGTAATGGGGGGATTTGATTGTACATCGAAGCTTTGCTTTAAAGAATAAATCTCAGCCTTCTTTCTCTGCATAATTGTACTTTCATGGAAATGCTTTGGAACGGATGGAAATGTATGCCTTTCTCAAACATTAAGTCAACATTATTAATTCCAATTGGTTAAGTGCATGCTTTAAGTCTCATTTTCCTTGGTTGTACTGGTAGGTCCCCTAGATTCCACTCATTTGCATAGAATCTTCTTCCTCTTGTTCTTCCAGCAACATGTACAGACCACCCAAAGGATGCTTTCTGTCAGGAATTTTTCTGGCCTACCATATCCATTAATAGCAAAGAGAAATATCTACACACCAACAGTTTTACTCAATTTTTTCTCCCAGGTGCGAGATCCCCACTTCCCTCCTAGCCCCCACCCTAAAAATAATGATAAGTTACTTTTAGGGTAGATTTAGTTTTTAAGTAAACCTGCTTCAGAGTATCTAGAACTATAGGAAGAAACTTGAGCTCTCTTCTTTTTCCTCAAAAGTAATTCTGAATTATTTCTTAACTAGAGGCCAGGTGCACAAAAATTTGTGCACTAGGGGGGAGGCGGGGGGGAAGTCCCTCAGCCCGGCCTATGCCCTCTTGCAGTCTGGGACCCCTCAGAGGATGTCCACCTGCTGGCTTAGGCCCTCTCCCTGGGGGATCGGGCCCAAGCTGGCAGTCAGACATTCCTCTGGCAGCCCGGCAGCCCCCCGGTGATGTCCACTTGT
>NW_006286678.1:895222-905634 GCF_000327345.1 Myotis davidii | reverse complement strand
CGGCCTAGTCACCCCCAACTGCCCCCACCTGCTGGCCTCGTCACCCTTCACTGCCCCCCTCTGCTGGCCTGGTTGCCTCAGACAGCCTGCTGTTCAATCGTTTGAGTATCTCTCACTAACACCCCTGCCAGCCTGGTCACCCCATGCAGCCTGCTTGTTCAGTCATTTGGTCGTCCCTCACTAACCCCCCTGCCGGCCTGGTTGTAGGCAGCCATCTTGTGAGGGCATGAGGGTTAATTTGCATATTACCTCTTTATTATATAGGATTTGGGTTTAATGACTATAACTTAAGTGATTATGCTTTTGAACAAAAGGATGTTTTATCAAATTATAATTACCTGGGAAAATTATAATTACCTGGGCAATCTATATATATAAAAGCCAAGTGACTGGAATGATGGAACGACCTGACAATTGGTTGCTATGACATGCACTGTGGCAGCCAACCTGCCCTATTGGAGCCCTGATAGCCCCCCCTGACTCCCTACCCCCTGGCCAGCCTGGTCCCCAATCGGCCCCCACCACCCTGATTGGGGGTGGGGCTGGCCAGCCAACCTCCTGTGTCCCCTCCCCACTGCCGGCCTGGCCCTGATCGGCCCCCATCGGGGCAGGCCAGCAGGTCTCTACCCGTGCATGAATTCGTGCACCAGGCCTCTAGTATTTTATAAATGAAGGTTATTTAAATATTGTTAAAATGTGAGTGAAAAAGAATGATTGTTTTGTTATTAAAGAAGATGAAACACAGAACTGACTGTAATAACTGTTCTGTATGGGCTTTACTCAGGGTAGTTTCTCCTCTGACAGTTTTCTAGCCTTCTATCCCCTTTCTCCAGAGTCCCTTTCCCTCACATTTATTTTTCTTGCTGATTGTAGACAGCCAGTGCTGCCAATCCTTAGTGCATGACTCCCAACCCTCCTCCGGGTAACTTTTCAGCCCATACCCACCCCCAGCACTTGAAAGCGAACACAAAGATCATTTGGAAGTGGGGGGATGTAGTAGAAAGGATGAGACTTCAATGAAAAGGTGTGAGTTTGAGCCTGGACTACATTACTTACGCACTGCGTGACCTGAGAGTTCCCTTAACCTCTCTAGATTTAAGTGCTTCATTTGTAAAATGTGGACCAGAGTAATTCATAAAGAATCATTCTAAAATTCTGCAAAAATGCTCATTTATTAACACATTATTATTAATTCAGCATCATTGTTCTATAGAAAATGTAATTCACAAAGAATCATTCTAAAATTCTGCAAAAGTGCTCATTTATTAATACATCCTTTCTAATTCAGCAGCATCATTGTTCTATAGACAATGAAGGGAGATGAAGTAACTATTCCAGGAATGCAAGGCTCAAATTTTTACTGTTCATTTCACAGTTGAAATTCAAAGCATGTCGGATGAATCAGATGGAAATGCCTGTGTTGGTTGCAGATATAAATCACCCTGGGATCAGATGCATTTCTCTTTGATGTGACTGGGAAGTGTTCTCTGGTAAACAGAGTGCATGCTCAGCATTCATGCAGGAATCACTTTACCTAATTTGCCCAAAATTACTTACCTAAAGCTATTGAATTTTATGGTTCCTGTGTTCCTGTTTTAATATGAAGTGTGTCTGAGATTACCCAGAGGAGCTGAGAAGGTTCTCAGCCTTGATTGTAAAACTGTAGGTGGGTGGAGAGTGGGGCTGCCTGCAACGGGAAATGAAGAGGTCAGAGGGAGGAGGGGTCTGAACTGGTCCAGAAAGAACCACTTAAGACGAACCTAATATAGAAGGATAGGGCCTGCCATATAGGGCTGGGTGAGTTTGAAAGCATCAAATTCAATAAAGAAATAAAGGTCCCACGCCCTTTACCTCTGTAGAGTTGGAGAAACCAAAACCATTTGGATGAAAATCACCAGAAAAATTCAAGTGGATGAATAGGCAAAACCTGGAGAGGCTGATTGGGGTCTTCATGGCAGGCAACAGTTGAAACTGAACACATTGCTTTTCTTTGATTATTAGACACATTTGAGTATGCAGCAAATATTTATTGAATGGGTAAATGAATGGAAGAGTAAGTGAATGAGTAAGTGAGCTAAAGGAGCCATGAGTGAATGGAATTACCCTGAGCTTCTGAGAGTTGAAAGCTAGATGCCGAATGGAGAACTTAATTGGGCAAAGGGTAGGGGAGAGTGAGGCAAAAATATGCTGGGTTAGGGATTTCGAATGATTGCTCTTAACAAATGCATTTTCGCTAGATGATGTCAGTTGAGAGGCTTGTCCCAACGCTGTGTAGGCAATAAGCTATAATGCCACCTAATGCTTAAGGAGTTTGTGATAGCCTGGCTGGTGTGGCTCAGTGGTTGAGCACCAGCCTATGAACAAGGAGGTCACAGTTTGATTCCTGGTGAGGGCACATGCCCAGGTTGTGGGCTCTATCTTCAGTGGGGGCATGCAGGAGGCAGCTGATCAATGATTCTCTTTCATCGATGTTTCTATCTCTTTCTCCCTCTCCTTCCTTTCTGAAATCAGTAAAAATATACTTATAAAAAAATAGTTTGTGATATCCTTGTCCTGCCCCAGAGATATACATAGTATAGAATGAGATGAGTGTGTGGATAATTATCAGTCCTTCTTTGTTGGCTTTAACCTGGGCAAGATATTTAACCTTCCTGACCTTCAAGTTCCTCATCGAAAGGTGAGCCAGTAACACCTACCTCATGATTATTGTAAGGAATGTCTAAGCTGTTCTAAATCTCCTTCTTAATAAATGTCCGTTGCCTTCTCTTTTATTTACTCTTATATCGGCAACACCATTTAGATACAGACATGTTGAAAATGAACAAAGGATCGTAACTTCTTCCAACATTCAGAAATGCATATTAACTAACCAACACTGGCTTACTCCTACAATATCCGACATGAGCATTCTTAAGCATGTTTGTGTTTATAAATGCACTAGATTGAGGGCCTGCTAAACATAAATTTCACCTGATCAGTAGCTCCATATGGACTTCACCCGAGATAGCTTCTCCTTTGACATTTTTCCATTCTTCTGCCCTTTTTCTATGAGCTACCTTTCTTTTGCATACCTTTTTATCTACTCTCTTGACCATTTTAGACAGCCCTTGCTGATGACCCTAAGGCATCCCTCCCTCTCCCTCAGACAACTTTGAAGTCCTTATCTACTCCCCGTCAATAGGAGAATTACCAAATTCCATGTGTTTTTTTTCCATAGTCTGCCCCCATTTGCCATCTCTTTTATGCTAATCAGAGCCAATGAAACCCCCATTTTCTTTCTTAACTTTTTCTGAACACTTAGTTCCTTTAGTTTATTCTTGCCTTTACTGTTCTTACAGATCTAATTTATTGTAATGCATTTATCTTGGTTATGTGTCCCTTTTAGCATGTAATCTTTAAACTGGAGCTTATTGAAACCCAATCTTGTGTAGTCATACTGTCCTGTCTAGATAACTCACCTTTCCTTCCCCAGAAGAATCATTTATCGTTTTTGAGTCATATTTTCACTCCCGAGTCTCCCTCCCCACACCCCACATACATACGCCTAGTCCTTTTAAACATTTCTAGAGTTTTAGATTAAGGGATATTGCTCCTTTTTTCTCCACAGTTCTTGAAATATTCGTCCTTGGCTATCATGAACTCTCATGTTCCTATTTTAAGGATGTTTCCCTCACTCCACAAAGCTGTTCATCAGAATAAGTTACAAAATTGTCCACCCAATGACTTCATCTGCTCCTTGAGAAAGAAATCACAAGCAGAGTGAATTTAAGTGTGTATCTGAGCACTGGGTAAATCCAGTTCTCACTTAGCCAGTGTATCTTCCGTCCCTGCTCTGCCTCACCTTGCTGTCCATGCTATGGTTTATATCAGGAGCACACCATTTATTGTCTTCATTAGCCCAAGCAGTGTCCATTATGCTCTTACAAAGTTATCATTTTATTATCTCTCTCCTTTTACTTTTTTTTAACCCCCATTTTAGGTTGTAGCCAGCACTCCCAAGTCTGAACCATGTGATTTCCTCATCATTTGATGCTCAGTATTTGTGCTTTAAAAAAATATGTCTTGTATGCATGCATATAAGCATAACCAATGGACAAAAGATACTGGGGGGTAGGGGAGGCCGGGGGAATATCAAGGGGAAATAAAAGGAGACATATGTAATACTCTTTGTAATACTTTAAGCAATAAAACAAAATATTAAAAAAATAAAATATTAAAAAAATATGTGTTTGAATGATTATTGGCGAGGATGTGGACAAAAGGAAACCCTCATGCACTGTTGGTATAAATGCAGATTGATGCAGTCACTATGAAAAACAGTTTGGAGGTTTCTCAAAAAATAAAAAATGGAACTGTTTTATGATCCAGCAATTCTACTTCTGAGTATATATCTGAAGAAACCCAAAACACTGATTCTAAAGAATATATGCACCCCTGTGTTTATTGCAGTGCTATTTACAATAGCCAAGATATGGAAGCAACCCAAATACCCATCAGTACACAATAAAGAAGTGGTGATACATATGTGTAATGGAATATTACTTGGCCGTAAAAGTGAATGAAATAAGTCAATCAAAGACAAATACCATACGATTCCACATATATGTGGAATCTAAAGAACAAAATAAATGGGCAAACAAAATAGATATAGACTCACAGATAGAACAGACTTATGATTGCCGGAGGGTAAGGGTGGCTGCGTGAAAAAGGTGAAGGGATTAGGAAGTATAGATTGGTAGTTACAAAATAGTCATGAGGCTATAAAGTGCAGCATAGGGAATATAGTCAATAATATTGTACTAAATATGTATGGTGCCAGGTGGGTACTGGAAATATCGGGGGGGGGGAACACTTTGTAAAGTATATGATTATCCAACCACTATGCCATACACCCAAAACTAATACAAGATAATATTGAATGTAAAAAATAAATAAAATCAACAATTTTCTTTAAAAATCTGTTTATAATGGTCATGCTATAGATTAAAAAAATAAATTCTGTCTCTAAATACATCTGTGACTAGTTTTCCTTGAATGCCCTCCTATCTTTGAGCAACCCTTCCATTTCTTTTCTTCTTGCCCCTGTTGATTAGTCCTGTGTTTCTTTTTCTAAGACTGCTGGTTTGGCTAACGTTACTAAGATATTTAGGAACTGAATTTTTATTGTGGAGGGAGGTGTTTTAGCTTAGATAAATCTTATGATTTTCCTCAAATTTTATCATATTGGTAGGTGGGCACCCAGCCTATTTCATAAAAGAAACTCAATTAGTATTCGTAGATTGACTGAATGACTGAATCTCCTGCTCCTTCATTCCATTTGCCATATTCAGAAGCCACTTGGCCCAATTTCATTCTTTGTGTCTTGAGAACTGTGTCAGGAGAAATGTGCCAGAGAAACAAGTCCATAAATAGATCATTGCTCAGAGGGAGAAATGCCAAATGGCCTTGTTCTGGATCCAAGAAAACATCGGGGCTCCTGAAAAGCAAAATGAAAAATGACAACTGAGTTTACCATTTTATTGGGAAGACAAAACACATAGCCATAAGACAGAATGCATGATCCTGATCTAGTGAGTGTTCGTGGTAAGATACACCAGGCCTGCCCTGAGCTAATTGAAAACCACAGGGGTCCTAGGGCCCTTCGTGTAAACTTCTTAGTGAGTCATATATCCTATAAAGTATCAGAGAAGAACACAACGCTTTGGGTTGCAAGACTGTCCTGGTAAAACGGTCATAATGAGATAGTGAATAAACCGGGTATCCCTTTTTAGGAAAAGGTTTATTTTTTTTTTAAGGTAAACTGTGAAGATTGATGTGATGTTGTTTCACTGCAGGGAGATTCTTAGAAGTATTGATTTTATAACAGGAAATATGCGGATCTCCTAATGCATTTGCATTGCATGCTCATACTTCCATAGCCACAAATCCTCAGAGGCCAGCGGAGATTTTGATTCAGAGTCATTGTCTAAAGAGTGGCCATTCATTAGAATATGGATGTTGAAGCCTTGAAAGACAGGAGTACACGTGGCATACAGTGGGTTAATAAACGTGCTATCAAAGAGCACTACAAAATGATGAGAAATAGACAATAATAAAACAAGCAAAGGTACAAATAAGAAACTCGTAAAAGGTAAAATGCAAATAGGGAAGAATCATACAAAGGGAAGTTCAATTTCACTAGTAGGTAGAAAAAAGCAAAAAAGATACCATTTTATAGCCATTAGATTGGTTAAAAATATTTTTTTAATAATTTGTATTGTCTAAAGTTTTACATATGTCTCCTTTTTCCCCAATTGATCCCCACCCCCAGCCATTCTCACCCCAGGAAAGCCCCCACCGCCCCAGCGTCTGTGTCCATTGGTTACACTAACATGCATGCATACAAGTCCTTTGGTTGCTCTCTAACCACCGCTGCCCCTGCCATTTGTCTCTGGATCTATTCTTGTTCATCAAATTATGTTGATCATTGTATCCCACATATGAGTGAGACCATGTGATATTTATCTTTCTCCAACTGGCTTATGTCACTTAGCATAATGCTCTCCAGTTCCATCCGTGCTGTTGCAAATGGTAAAAAGTTCCTTCTTTTTTATAGCGGCGTAGTATTCCATTGTGTAGATGTACCACAGTTTTTTAATCCACTCATCTGCTGATGGGCCCTTAGGCTATTTCCAAATCTTAGCTATTGTAAATGGTGCTGCTATGAACATAGGGGTTCATTTATCTTTTCTGATTGGTGTTTCTGGTTTAAAATATTTTTAATGTTTTTATTCAGTGGTGGCAAATGTGTGTGTGGGTACTTTGTACTGCTATTGATTATATGAGTTATTACAACAGTTTCAGAACTTAATTGGAAAATATTTTCAAAACTGAAAATGTATATCCCCTTTCACTTCATAATCTGAATTTGGGGAAGATATCCTAAGGAAGTGAGGGCCTGAATTTATACACACACACACACACACACACACACACACACACACACAATACTACAGCTTTTAGTAGCTAAATTATGGAAAAAATATCTGAATACTTATCAATAGGGCATTGAATAACTTATAGAATACAAAATAAAATGAAATATTGCACCACTTTGAAAAATGAGGCTTTATGTTTATTCAGAGGGATGTCCATTACCGCTTGGCCAGTAGGAAAAGAAAATTAATAATAGTAACTAAAATATATATCAATTACAATGTTCCAGGATCTATTCTAAGCTGCATATATTACTTCATTCAAATGTCAAACTACCAATTACAGTTGAGAAAATAAAGCAGAGAGAGGCTGAATGACCTTGAAGTCCACACAAGGCTTAGTGGGAGAGCTAGGATTTAAACCTTCATGGGTAGCTCCAAAGTTGGCACTCTTAATGACCATGGTGCACATTCCTCAGGCGATGGTTAATGAAAAATCCCATTTTTGTATAAAAACACAAAAATAACCACATGTATATATACACATGTACATATCTATGCATATGTGCTTATGTTAAAAATGATGCTTCTAATAAGAGCCTTAATGATTTTAAAAAATAAGATAGGGAGATCAGTTTGTCTTTGAGCTTATCACACCCAAACAACTAAAACAAGAGCCTCCTCAAAGATTCCAGGATAGTCCAGGGTCTGTGATTTTTGTGTTCTCAAAATTGATTTGAATCCCCCTCAGTGGTTCTTTGTTGTTGTTTTTAGCAAAATAACTTACGTACTGAGAGAATTTACTGTCCACTCTGATGAGTAGGGAGGAATCACAGAGCAGGTTGTTTTAAACATGAAGTCATGAATGTAAATGACAGAAAAGCAATGAAAACTATGTATAGTTGAGCTTTCCAAGTGAGGCTGGGGTCTAATTTTTGGTGCTGTGATATATGTGGAGAAGGTATCCCCAATGAGTAGCTGCTGTGTTTTCTGCTACTTCAGTTGTTCCTGGGAGAAGTACGTGTGAAGAGACAGGGGGTATTGTAAGAAGACTTTAAAGTATTGTGGAGTAGCTAGATGAAGGATCCCAGGAGAGGGAGGAGGTTGATGAGAGAGTACTCAGTGGATCTTGTCTCGATATTGGTAATGCTAAGTCAATAGAAAACGTACCTATGAGTCAAAGTTGGCCCACGTTGATGCCAATTAATGGTGGTATTGATTGATCCCAGACAAACGAGAACTGTTCTGCTTCTAAAACCTGAAATTCTGAACAGCTGTGCACCACTACGTCTTAGCCTTTCATCTGACTGACTCTGCACTTGTCCTTTCATCCATCACCTCTTACCTGGACTCAGCCTTCTTCTCTTCACAAATCGAACATTTCACTCAAACTCTACTGTCACTCTGTTTGTCTCCTCCCATGGCTTCCTTTCCATGGTCCTTTCTGAGTTGGCGCAGCTGACATGATTGAGATGACTGGGTGGGTGGGGTTTCTCTCTACATTGTCTTTCTTCTTGTGGGAAGCTAGCTTGGGCTTCTTCACATGGTGGAGGACAGTTTCCCAGCAGTAAGAGAGGGCAAACCCCACTGTGGAAATGTTTTTCACTCCTCTGCTTGTGTTGTTTTTCTAATGTCCACCGCCCACATCAAGTTCTTGGGCCAACCCCAGATTCAAGGGTTAGAGAAATAGACTCCACATTTTGCTGGGAGGAGCTACAAACCATTGTGGCTTTTTAAAGATCTATCACATAGGGTCGGGCACACTTTTAACTGAGACTCATCCTGCTACCCTGCCCTCCAGGAGGGCTGGTCCAATTTACTCACCCAACAGTTGCCTGTATTTCATTATCTCCCCAATACTCCTAAGTTGGTGTTAAAAAAGATATTAACACTTAGAGTCTTTGATCAGTTAAGTGAAAGCAAAAGGGCAGGATGGAAACAACAAATTAAATACTTTATATTATAAACATTATTTTTGATGTTTTCTCTCAGAAGAGCCATGATTCATGTGGTAAACAGCCTGGTGGCATCTCAATGTGGATGTCACACATTATCTAAGCCAGATGATATAAAAGGATTTCTTTTCTCCCACAAACCTGCTTTCCCTGTATTTCCCATTTCAGTTAACGGCACCAGCATTGTCTAAGTCAGAAACTCAGCTCTCCTTCAGGAACCTCCCTCTCCCTTACACCCTTTTTCAATATCCTCCCATTACTCGACCCCCTAAATGTTTCTCATATTGATTCCATGTTTCCCTATTCCCAGCGGCACAGGATTAATTCATACTTTTATTACTCCTTGCTTGGATCGTTACAATATCCTCCGTGTCCACTATCAATTACCCCAGAACACCCGCCTACTCTAATGCTTCCAGAGTTACGTTTCCAAAATAAAAATCAAACCAAGTCAATCTGCAGGTCCTTCAGGGATTAAGCTCAAATCCCTTAGCAGAGCATTTACGTCCCTGCTCCAGGAGAAATGGATAATACTCTACCTATCTTATGAGATTGTTCAGATAAATACATGAGACGCTGTGTGTATGCTGAATAAATGGAGGGTGTATGAATCAATAAATGAACCAATGAACAAAAAGGAAGTACTCCTGTGTGGCTGGAGTAAAGGATTTGGAAGTTGTCGGGAAAAGATGCAGATTGAAGGGTAGCTGAGACTTGATTATAAATTGCCTTGTGTGTCAGACCGAGAAGACAGACTGTGGCTCTGTAAGAAACCAGGAGCATACGATAGCTTCTGCTACTTGAAATAATCCCTAGAGAGGGAACTAGCAAACCCTATTTACAGTATAGTTCAATGTCAAAAAAATGATGATCGGTGAGTGTTCATTTCCATGTTGAATCACAATTCCCTGATGAAAACTAATCCACTTAATAGCCTGAATTCTATAACTTGACTTTCACAGAGTCTTCAAGTTCACAAAATAATTTCTGGAGCCCCTCTCCTGCAGGCATTTCTTTAGACACAACTTTTGACCTGTGTCAGAAAATCGGCCCGGCCACATTTCTGTGGCAATGACACAGTTGATTGGAGCAGAATCCAAAATGGTTTTGGTGTACTGAAGTCAAGGTGTCACATTTCTATGAGGCCCTCCCACCTGTCCTCAGCTGTGCTTTGCGCAAACCCAGGAGCCCTCTTTCACACAGGATTTGCTCTTCACAAAGACTTACCGCTGATTATCCAGTGCCCTGTGATCTCTGAGGTTATTGAAAATTGATTTCTCCCAGTGCCTTTCCCTGGCGCCAGCCACCGAAACCCTTGACCATTGACGGAGGGAGAGAATTGCAAACAAACAAATAAATAAATAAATCTGAAAGGAGCCTTCTTTGTTTCAAGTCTCTGGCTCCTGCCAGGCTGCAAAGCCTTCCGTGTGTGTGCATTTGCTGTGTCAGCCCAAAGTGAAGCAGACAGAATGGGAATTGAGGGAGGCCATTAGGAGCTGAACCAGCAGGAACCTGATAAGGAGAGTCACTGGCCCTGCTGTGA
>NW_006286678.1:888093-894931 GCF_000327345.1 Myotis davidii | reverse complement strand
GGGGGGGGGGGGGGGTCTGTGGTGGGTGTGGAGACAGGTGTGCGTTTCTCTGCTCCTCGGTAACAGCATGGCCATTTCATAAACAGAAGGATCCATGTGGACTGCTGAGCCCGAGCTCATCAGTTCAGTGTCTAGGACTGGGAGTCGCTTTTAGTTGAAACCAATGATTGGATAAAGCGGGTACCATCGGAATGAGGTTTGTTCACACTTCGAACAAGACCTTGAAGGAGCTGCTTCCTGTACAGCGTCATCTGTAATATCATCTTGTTTTTTATTTTTTTAGGCTGACAGTGAAAAAGATCTTAAATTTATTAGTCCTTTCCTCTCCTTTGCTAATCCCAGAAGCATCCTTTTGATACCCATCTAATGAAGACAATCTCTAAAACCAAAAAACAGATTGAGATGTGTTATGAGTTCTTATTTCATTCAAGACAGGGCTTACCTTTAATTCTCCAGCTGAGACAGTGTGTTTGTCTTTCCGAAAGCGGTTTGCTCAAGTGTGTCAAGTAACTCAAAGATCAGATTATTAATTCCTTATAGAACCGGATTAGACATTCTCATTTCAAATGGCAGCTTTATGTTTACTCATTGTCTTGAATAACCCTAAGTATGGTTGCTACCTTCCTGCTCCTTTATTTATGTAATCACTAGCCCTTGGTAGTCTGCTTCAGGTCATAGAAAATCACTTATAGGTATTTCCAACATGTACAGGGAGGCCCTTTATGTCATAATCCAATTTGATGGGTTTTTCCCCTGCATTACCTCATGTGGGAATTCTTGTTTAAACTTTATTGATCCGCCTGGTTTATTTGCTGGGATGTACAGTTTCAGGTCACATGGGTGGGATGGAGAGATGCAGTGAACAGACTTACACATTTTGAGTTTTCTCTTGCCAGTGGACACAATTAACTTCATCTCTTTTGAGCTGTCAGTTTAAAGTTGTAGTTTGTTTAAAATACAGGAACAAACATTGTTTACATGATGTCAATTCCCCAAAGCTAACCATCTCCTCTGTCTGCAGTTGGCAACTTCTACTTTCTCCAGTTATTAACACAAAAGCAGTAACACTAAGTTTCCATTGATTAAGTCTTCTTAAGTGCCAGATTCTATATAAGGGTTTTATATATATTTATATCATTAATCCTTCAACATTCTAGGGAAGTATTATTAGTCATCATCCTCAGGTGAAAAAGAGACTCCCCAAAAAATTGAGTAGCAGAATCAGTATGAGTTAAACATCCGGATTCCCATTCATGGTTTTCTGATTCTCAATTTTATCATATAGGCTGCAGAGGTAACCTGTTTCATTTTTGGTTGTTAAAACATTTTATCTTAAATGTCTTTGAAATCTGTCTTCCTGTAGCTTTTACTCATTGGTGTTATTTTGGCTAGGTGAAGTGGCTTTCCGTTCTCTCTGTGGGTTATTTTTTATAGGCAAAACATTCCTAGTTCTTTCTGAAAGTATGTATTGGGCACTTGACCCATGGATATTCCCGTGAAAGTGTCGTTCACTCCTCAGAACCACATATAACTTATACAGAGTTTATTTTTCAATGTCTCTCCTTCATCCTTATATATCAAGAACACTATCTTGGGTTATTTCTGTCCCTTAATTATTATTTTTCTGGTCACGTGTCTCTATCAGATCTGGACCAGGCTGCACCTCTAGCATCCTCTCTAAAACAAGGGCACCTTCAAGTTTCAGCCGTTCCCAAGTCACCTGCAGATCCTGAGGTCATCTTACAGAGTCAGGACAACTCAGTGGATGGCCGAGGGATCCAGTTTGATTTGGGAAATCAGGTCCCCTCATTGCCAAGTTGGGCCAAGATGTTACACCTACCCACACATACCTGAACTTCTCCACTAGGATTAGATTAACATCAAATCAGAATTTCATTCCCCAAGGACTACCTGACTGTAACTCATGATACAAAAAATAATAAATAAATTTTAAAATCTACCTTTAGTATTCTAGGAGAGATCCTCATATGTCCCTCGTGTCCTTTTGGTTTTGAAGATTTCTAAGGCTGGAAAAATGGTATTTTAACAATTGCCTCCGGTTCATTTAAAATTTCTTAATCCGGCCTCCGAGTGGTCATTCAGCTCTTGGGTATATGGCTCAGTACCGGCTGCAGAGGTCACCACCATGGGTGGGGGCCCCTGTTACTCTCGGGTTCAGTTGTTTTGGGGATTATTAGGGTGTCATTAGGGAGAAGAGCTTCCGGTAAGTGTGGTTGGGTCACAGGGCTTTCTGTACAGAGTCTCTTATGCTCAGATTTTCCCAGAGAGAAATGTCCACTTGAATCCCTTCTTCCTTTTCCTCCCTGGTGACTTGTCGGGGTATTTAGAAAGCAATATGAAGATCCCAGGTCTCAAGGGCCCTGTTTCTTCTCCTTTAGGCCACACACACCCTTGTCTATTTCATTGAGGGAGCAAAAAAAAAAAAAAAAAAAAAAAAGAAAAGGGAGAATTTCCTCACAGCCAGAATGAGAAAAAGAAGATTCTAGACACATTGAAAATGCACTGCAGAACAACAATGACCACACTGATTATAGTAAAAAAAAAAAAATGAACTACTTCACCTCTTCCAAGTAGTCAGAGCCTGCCAGCCTGGAGGGAGAGAAGGCAGGGGGCATTTCTTACTTTTCCAGCACCATTTTCGTTCTATATTCCACACATGTCTTGTGATGGAGAGAGCTGGAGGGAAGCCAGGAGAGAGCCCAGCTGAGGACTGGACCAGAGGAAGGGCCCCACCTGCTTCCTCCCCCAAGCAGAGAGAGCCCAGCTGAGGACTGGACCAGAGGAAGGACCCTACACCTTCCTCCCCCAAGCAGAGCCTGGGTGGGGGTGAGAAAGAAAAGCTAGGTCTGAGGATACCAGAGCAGAGGGGACTCACCTCTCTTTTCTGAGTGAGAACCTGGGAAATAGTTTGATCTCAGAATCCCTTCATGGTGCACAGGGCCGCCAAGACTTGGTTCAGGCACCGGTGAAAACTTCTGGGGGTTTCCCTCAGCAAAGGCAGGTTTATATTGACATGCAGAGTAGTCGGACCCTGACTCCCTCGTGGACCACTAGACCGGTCATTTGTGTGGCTTCCTCCACCCCCAGCAGCCTGATTGTTGCAGGAAAGCTGAAGTAGGAGAGGAAGAGCCTGATAAGTGCCATGTGACAGGAACTAAAAGAGATGTTTGTGAGCACATAGGAGATACCTTGTGGGGCCAGCAGACATCCCTGAGTGCGACTCTGAGGATGTGTGGTGTGGGCTTGCTTGCAGGTCCTGCCTGAGTCTAAGGAGAAGGGACCAGTGAAATTTGCTCTGTTATACCTACTATGATTCCATCTGTTGGTGAAGCTGGGGGATACTCAAGCATCTCAGATTGCAATGACCAAACCCTTTGTGTCCAGTCTGAAATGGCATGGGGAATGCGGTCTTTTATTGTTCTTTGTAAGGCAGGCAAAATAACATTATGCATTTCATGACACTATCCAGCACTGCATAGCATTAAAATGTTCTATGTTGTCTCATTTATTTCTCACTGATCAATTAGGTAATCATCCCATTTTATTGGAGAAAAACTGATGCCCAGAATAGAGTAGCTCAACTTAATAATTATATTAATAATAACAACTAATTAAGCCCCAGATACTATGCTAAGAATGTTACCTGTATGCTTCTATTTAATCATTAAAATCACTTTGTGAAACAAATATTGTCAGTATTTTCTTATTTTTGATGAATAAATTAAAGCTCAAAAAAGTTATTTATCTTGCTCAGAGTCATACAAGGTCAAATAGCTGAGTTGTTCTTTAAATCCATATCTCCCTGACCTCAAAGTCCACACTTCCAGCTACTTACTATTGTGGTGGGAGCAGAACCAGAAAGTCAGATTTTGTGACTAACTATAAAAAAACCTTTCTATCTGTTTCATTGCATGCACGGTAGATACCCTCTTCCAGTAAGTTTTTGGTATGTGAGCTTTTCATGACTCAAATGGAAGCGTATAATTTTCAGATGGATTCATTTCTCATTTCGAGTGCTTTCATTAATTTGAATATCAAAGCATTTGCTTGTTTATACACACTGAAGATTGAGCTCTCTAAAGAGAGACAAAAACAACCCTCTGAAAAGGTTTTGGCATGTTTTTATGAGTAAAAAATAGTTTGTGCTAGTCATTTAGGGTTTGTGTGTATTATACACAATAAAGCAAATGAGTATAACAAGTTAAATTGTGAATTAAAGATCCGGTAATTCATCAGCCACCTGTCTGCTGAAGACTTTTGAATTCAGTGCATATAAAAATGCTTTCTGTCACCACACAGAGGAAATAGGCAATGTGGCTATAAAGTAATGACGTTTAAAATATATAAGAATGTAGACAATCCTTGGCACAAATTTTCTTTAAAACACATAAAAAATAGTGTGCCTAGTATAAGCCCTCCACTCTATAGCAAGCTTTGAAGGACTATATATCTCCATGTGTGTTTTCCTCTCCAAAGTAGTCATTTTAGAGTTTATTTCAATAATACTGCCATTTCTTAAGACACCTTCAAAAAGTCCCTGGATGGATTTCTTCCAAAGTCAGTTTATAAGGAGTAAGAAAGTAATTTTCATTAATTTATTACCATCCTCCTTTCTTTAAAACATGGTGATTCTCTATCCCATATCTAATCTCTTACCCATCCAGGCTCTGAACTGCCTTTGACTATGTCCCCAAACCAATCCCAGTGTCTCAGTGTCACCTCTGAAGAGAGCCAAAGGACTAGAGGGAGTCCCTAAAATGTGGGAATAATTTAGTAACTTCCCAAGGTGGATAATACCTGACTGGGCCCATGTACCTTTGAGTACAGAGTCAGGCCTCTCCTTAAAAAAACAGGTCTGTCCGTGATCTCATTTTGCCATTCATTTTTCAATGAATCCAGAAGCAAATTTCTAGACATTGTGAGGTGTTCTTTTGAACACTTCATCCTATTAGCTTTTGCTTATGATATTTTTTAAATAACACATTAATTAAAAACTTGCAAGACACTTTGTTGTAATTGCTTTGGAAGGAGGCTTGCAGTAATTGAGGATTTTAGCTGCAGGATATACTTCTGACACCGAATTAAAAAACAGCTCAGCCAGACATCTTGATTATGGAGCATAAGTCACATATTAAACAGTTGAAACATATTCTTTTGATTTGCTTCCTCTTTTGGATTTGCAGCAATTCACACAGACTGGTAGGGAGTTTCTTTTTGCATTCTCTGGAGTTTACTTTAAAAAAAGAGGGGGAGGTGTGTGTGTGTGTGTGTGTGTGTGTGTGTGTGTGTGTGTGAGTGCTTGATGGAGAAGTAATAACTTTATGTAAAGGAGCACTTCGTTTATTGGGATTTAGAAGAAGTCATTGTCCTAAATAAGAATAATGAAGTAGGTGCTTTTTAAAAAATATATTTTATTGATTTTTTTACAGAGAGGAAGGGAGAGGGATAGAGAGTTAGAAACATCGATGAGAGAGAAACATCGATCAGCTGCCTCCTGCACAACTCCTACTGGGGATGTGCCTGCAACCAAGGTACATGCCCTTGACCAGAATCAAACCTGGGACCTTTCAGTCCACAGGCCGACGCTCTATCCACTGAGCCAAACCAGCTAGGGTGAAGTAGGTACATTTTATCACTAATGCCCTCCTCTTTCAAATCCTCAGACCCCCTCTCCTACCTCCTGGAACCCCTGACATTCCTAGTATTTAATTGCCACAGTGCATGTTTCTCATCTTCACAACCACAATGTAGGGTACTGACCCAGAAGCATTTGTAAACAGTTAATTTTCAAGGCAGTAGATTTGTATTGGTGGTCTCCCAGGCACTGGTAATATGTAGTAATTGGGGACAGAATGGCCTCTGAGGAAACCATAAATCCAAACACACTGATGACTGTAGACCCCCAGGGCTAGCTAGAAAATGGAGGCTAAATTTTCACAACACTAGGAATCATTAAAAGTGGCACCTTTACTTGCAATAAGAACTCTCCCCGCAATCCCTTCTTTTCCCACTCCCCGAGTTCTCTGGAGCCTCTTTACAGTTACTAATAAGCATCTCCTTTCCAGCTTTCCCCCCAAATACTTCTACTTTCTTGCTTGAGAAATATCAACACATTCCCCTTGCCCTGCATTAAAATTGCAACCCTGGCCTCTCTCACTCGGGGCTCCCATGCCCTCTGTTCTCCTGTACCCCGGGTTTTCCCCTGGGTTCCCTCTCCTACTTCAGACCATTGTTTAATCATCTTCTTTTACCAACCTATCCGTGTTTGAAATCCACTGTCTCCTCTGGACTCCATCCCTCCTGTAATACTGTTATTAAAGTAATGCCTGATGGTGGGCTTGTCCTCCAACATTCTTAGGCTATTTGGCCTTTCTGCAATGTTGGGCGGTTAGTCTCTCCTTATTTAAATTCTATTTTCTTCAAATTCTCACACCTCTGACTTGTCTTTCTCGATCTGCTCAAACTTTAACAATATTGTTATCCCATGCTTTATATTTTCTCCCTCTACATTTTTCCCATGCATGAGCTAGTCACTCATTTCCCCAAACTCTCTTGAATATGATTTTTTATTTCCACTTCCACCGCTCTCACTCTAGCCCCTGTCCCAATGGAATAAACTTCTAAAATCATGTCTCCTTGTCTTTGTCTCTCCCTAAGTCCTACTCAGTTTCCATTATGTCTCCAGAGTCATCTTGCTGAAACAGATCCAATCCATGCATCACATTCTTCAGAAGTTGTTAATGAATCCTGTTACCTACACACACACACACACACAAACACACACACACACACACACACACACACACACACTACAAGC
>NW_006286678.1:885763-888032 GCF_000327345.1 Myotis davidii | reverse complement strand
AAAGGAGGTGAGGAAGGGAGGGAGCCTCTAAGGAGATGTGTTATACTCTGGCCACTGCTCCACAAAAAGCCAAAACACCTGAACCAGAACCCAATGCTAAATAGGAAAGCAGCAATGCCCTGTCTTTGGGGGCTGTTTCGCTCAAGGGTTCCATTGGCATAAGCAAGAAAAACAGAAGTCCAAAGAAGGATCCAGTCTCCACCATGGTCCCTAGCACAGAAGAGCGGAGTTGGGCAAAGTTCTGGCCCCAGATATAAGTGGGAAGCCTGTGTAGATCATCCGACTTAGGCAACCTCTGCCACCTCCCAAGTGGCCTTTGGGTTTCACCAGAGAGGGAGACCTGAGACTCATGCAATCATTGAAAAGGAGTACACACATACACAGGCTCTCTCTCTCTCTCTCTCTCTCTCTCTCTCTCTCTCTCACACACACACACACACACACACACACACACACACTACAAGCTGCTGCAGGCTTTGAGGGAAAAAGGAGGTGAGGAAGGGAAGGGAGCCATTCAATGAGATGTGTTATACTCTGGCCACTGCTTCACAAAAAGCCAAAAAGAGAGAGAGAGATGAATGGCATGCCTGTCTCCTTGCCGCATGGGCTATCTTCAGAACAGCTCGTGTACAGATATTGTACCTTACAGCGGGCCATGGAAGTGAGGGAGGAGATGAGATTTCTCTCTCTGGATCCCTATCATCTTCTGCTTCTTCATTGTTGAAAGTCTGATGGAGCTGAACTCCCCCACGCTGTGACTTTCAGCTCAGAAGTCGGATCTTGTGCCTGTGGTATGGCCTTTCACCAGTCAGCGGCTGGAGGAGTCCTAGAGCTGGTAGGCCTGACCACACTGACAGCCAAAGTGCATCCTGCATTCCTGAGCGGGGAACTGCTTGCCTCTGGGAAGGACTCTCACAGGCATGTGTGAGGTTGCTGCCACAGCAAAGGCAAAGTAAGAAACTGAGAGCCCCAGAAGCAAGTGAGGCCAAGAGAGATAAGTAGGCAGATAAGGTGTGCCCAATATAATGTTCAACCTCACTCCACAGGGAGAAATTGATGAGGTTCCATTTTTCACCTATCAGATTAGTAGAAGCCAAATTGACAATATCTGGGGTTGGCAAGATTGTGCAAAAAATGGTAGTCTCACAGAGAGTAGCCGGGCACCCGCCTTGAATAGTAAGAAGTATACGCACTCATGCAGGAGAGGGCAAAGAGCTTTAAAGGGCTTGGTTTAGTGTCTGTCTGTCTGTCTGTCTCTCTCTCCAATGGGTTCCAATAATTCTGGTCCCTGCCACAAGTGAGTATGAGCTCTGTGGAGAAGGAGATTATGGACAGAAGCTGAAAGCTACTTAGCTGACTAGAAAATGAAGTGTGACACTGACTGTGAGAGAGGAACCTCCTTCACTCAATATCACTCCAACCATGAGATGCCCTGGCCTGTCAGTGACAGAGCATGAAGGAAACTGGGATGACCAGTGGACATGGAGGCCTGGTGGGAGAATGGAGAGATTATGTGAGATGCCTCCTAAAGATGCCTTGAAATATTAAGGGAAGACTTTCCTCAAGATTGAGGTCTTGGAGGAAAATTACTGAACAAGCAAAACTTGAAAATGCATGTGAAGATGAACTCATTAGACTACCTGGGTGAATTGTCCCTTGTCTATGTTCTCAAAACATGTTTTGCATTATATTATAGATTGTCCTGTCATCAAGGGTAAGGATGATGTCATATTTATCTCGGTCCTCGATATATGGTATCATAACTGGTACACAACCATTGTGTAATGGATGACTAGATGTTTGGTTGGAGTCTCTGAAAATCAGTTTCAACTACATTAGGATGATAACCCTCAACAGCTTCTCTCATATCTGAACAAAATCTTCAGGTGGGAAAATCACAGAATATTATATGGTTGGCCTGAGTCTAGAATCTTCAGGACAGACAAGAACTATCATGCCATTTAGGAATCACTTTGAATATTTGTAAACAGCTGCATTTTTGTCCTTTGGGTCATGTAATTGCATGGGTCAAAGCTAAATAAGGGTAAAAGCTAAAAATTGTTAATGCATACAGTTGCTTGCTATCAATCAAATTCTGCCTTTTGTAAGTAGTTCTGGGGCACTCACAGTTATGACAAGGTTTGATGTTTGTATGTGTTATATAGGATCTTCATAAAACATGAGGATTTTAAGCAGGTGATAAACACCACACATTAAGACCACATTAACCACCATAATACAAAAGTCCCTTCAAACTGATAGATATTCT
>NW_006286678.1:883737-884726 GCF_000327345.1 Myotis davidii | reverse complement strand
ATTTGTGCAGTGGGCTTTCTTGTTGTTTTGTTGATGGTTTCTTTTGCTGTGCGGACGCTTTTTATTTTGATGTAGTCCCATTTGTTTTTTTTTCTCCTTAGTCTCCATTGCCCTAGGAGCTGTATCAGTAAAGATATTGCTACTATATAAGTCTGATATTTTGCTGCCTATGGAGTCTTGTAAGATTTTTATGGTTTCCCATCTTACATTTAAGTCCTTTAGCCATTTTGAGTATATTTTGGTATATGGTGTAAGATGGTGATCTAGTTGTGGTTTTTTTTTTTTTGCATGTATCTGTCCAAATTTCCCAGCACCATTTATTAAAGAGACTGTCTTGACTCTTTTGTATGCTCTTGCCTCCTTTGTCAAATATTAATTGAGCATAATGGCTTGGATTGATTTTGGGGTTCTCTGTTCTATTCCATTTGGGTTCTCTGTTCTATCCCATTGGTTCTTGTGCCAGTACGAGGCAGTTTTGAGAACAGTGGCTTTGTAATGTAGCTTGATATCTGGTATTGTGATACCTCCAGCTTTGTTCTTCTTTCTCAGGATTGCTGCAGCTATTCAGGGTCTTTTTTTATTCCAGGTGAATTTTTGGAGAGTTTGTTCTCGGTCTGTGAAGTATGCCATTGGTATTTTAATAGGGAGGGCGTTGAATTGATAGATTGCTTTGGGTGGTATGGACATTTTAAGGATGTTGATTCTGCCAATCCATGAACACGGTATATACTTCCATCTGTTTATGTCTTCCTCTATCTCTTTTATCAGTGTTTTGTAGTTTTCAGCATATAAGTCTTTTACTTCCTTAGTTAAGTTTATTCCTAGGTATCTTAATTTTTTGGCGCAATGGTAAATGGGATTGCTTCTGTTAGTTTCACTTTCTGTGAGTTCATTATTGGTGTAAAGAAATGCCATAGATTGCTTAGCATTAATTTTGTATCCTGCTACATTGCCGAATTCATTAATTAAGTCTAATAATTTTTTGATGG
>NW_006286678.1:880013-883057 GCF_000327345.1 Myotis davidii | reverse complement strand
TCTGTTTGATTCAGCGCCTCATTATGAATTGCAACTGAATTTTACATCACTCTCCCTTGTTTGAGTTAAGGTAGCACTGGCTGCTCTAACAGCTAAACTCTGAAATCTCATGGCTTGATACCCGTCGAGGTTTATTTCTTACTCATATAAACCCAATTGGTAGAAAGATGGAGAAAGGATGGGCCTTTGCTCTATGCAGTTACTCAGGGACTCACATTGATAGTGATAGGACATCTCACACGCAATTTTCAAGAACACTATTGGTATTAAGGTCCAGCTGGCACTTAAGTAAATACAGTGAAGTATTTGTATGGGCCAAGTCTCATGGTGACGTTCCCACCCTCATTTAGTCACGTGATTATTTGCAAGCAAGGTCCTCAATATATAGTATCATAACTGTTACATAGTGAAGGCTCGTTAATGGTTGTGTAATGGATGAATAGATGGTTGGTCAGGATCTTTGGAAATCAGTTTCAACTACATTAGGATGAGAAATAAAAACACTTATTGGAAAGCAATCTTTCCAAAACAACTCTACAACCCGAAGGGGCAATTTTGGTGGAAAACTAGCTGTCTCTTCCACACCCCTCTCGCACAGTAAGCTCAAACCACACTGTCTTTACTCTGGTCCTCGCACATTTCTACCACGGGGCCTTTGCCACCCATGTTGTTCCTCTTCTGGGAACAGTTCTGCTTTTTCCTCACCTTTTGGCATTGTCTTAAATGCCATCTCCTCAGAGAGACCTTTCTTAACAACTTGTCAGAAGTAGGATTTTCCAAAGCACCTTGTTGGTCTCCTTTGTAGCACTTATCATTATTGGTAGTCATTTGATTTATTTACTTGTTCATTTCTCTTTCTCCTACTAGATTCTTAGCTCCATGAAACTAGGTAGATATTTGTCTTTTAGACCACAAAACTCCCAATGCCTGTCATAGTGCCTGACACAGTAGGTGCTCAACAAATATTTTATAAATGAAGGCAGAGGCTGTGGGTAATAAATAGGTAATTACAATATTAAACTAAAACACCATTGTTTACCATTAATATAAATTTATACATTTATGATTCTATGACTGGCTTTGACACAGCCAATGAATCATGATTACTCTGTGCTGACACTTTATATTAACCTACCACTTAGACAATAATAAAGTGACTATTTCAGTTAGCTGTTGCTGCACAATAGATTGCCTCAAAATTGAGCGAATTAAGACAACAACAAAATTATATCCCCTGTCACAGATTTTGTGGACCAAGAATTCAGGAGGTATTTGACTTTAGTCATCCTGGCTCAGAGTTCCTCACATGGTTATGGTCAAACAGCGCTGGAGCTGTAACAACAGTGGGACCAGAGCAGGCACAGGGGCGAAGGCCTCAAAAGCAAGTATCCCAGTGGGCAAAGCAGGAGCAGGTTGACTGTTTAGACCTGCCTTGGGAAGCATTGTGTAACTTCCGCCGCATGCTATTGGTCGAAGCCTACAGTTTCAAGCATGGAGGACACAGACCTGGGTAGGATGAGTGTCTAAGACTTTGTGGACACATTTTAAACCACCATATTGACCAGGAGGGAACAAATCATTGAATTGTAAAGTATTTGAAGGAATTATTATTACCAGGCTTTCTCTCTCACCCTACTTTTTGCACAGGCCACCAAGGAATTCCCTGGCATTGAATTTTTCCCTGTACAGAACTCTTTAAGTAGCCAAGATATGTATGTATTCAGGACTTTGTACTTGAAAAGTGCCTCCTCGGAGGGTGTTGTAGATATCATATTATGAGCACTCTGACATTGGATTGAGTATTCACTTCTTTTCATACCATTGGAATTAGGCTGCATTAAATCCTTACTGTTGCTTTGGCACATTTGTAGAAAAGAGCTTTTCTCAGAATAATTGGTTTTGGATTTCTAGCCTTAATATTCTACATAGCACATTCTCTGTTTTCATTAAAGCAATTTTTAAAAAACAAATGTGTCTAATATGTTTTACTTTGGTTAGAATTCCAAAGGAAGGAATTACCCTGAATTCTGTGATCCTGCTTTTTAACCATCTCATTGAATTTACTTAATGAGATGTTTTAAAACATGGATAATTTGGGTTAGAAAACTCACACACTGCTATATTGCTCCAAGCTTCAAAATGTACTCTTTTTACTGAGACTTTATAGTTAGAAATATTATACTGTTCCAAGTGTGACCTTGAATAAGTATTCATTGATTTTTATATAAAGTTGCAAGAATTACCAAGAGTTCTTATATAACTAGCACCCAACTTCCCATATTGTGGTGTGTGTTTTTTAAATAGTTATTAAATTTTATCAAGTGTTTTCTCTGGCTCTATTACAACAATAATGTAGTTTTGCTCTTTTATTTATTTATTTTTATTTATTCTCTATTTTTTTATTGATTAAAGTGTTATATATGTCTCCTTCCAACTTCCCACATTGTTAACATTACTATAGTACATTTGCCAAAACTGATAAACCAATACTGATACATTATTAGTAATGAAAGTTCATACTTTATTTTTCTTTGGTTTTTACCTAGGTGAAAATAAAATTTTTCTTTGGTTTTTACCTGTTTTCTGTTCCTGGGTCCCTTTACAATGCCACAATACATCTATTTGTCATGTCTCCTTACACTCTTCCACACTCTTACAATTTTCAAGCTCTCCTTGTTTCTGGCAGCCTTAACATTTTGAGTTGAGAACAGCAAAAATGGATGGGGAACACTAAGCATTATTCTGATAGGAAGTTGAACATCGTGACTAAGAGGAAAAAAGACTTAAGGACAGAATACCATGTGTTTGATTCCTAGTTCAGGCACCTACCAGCTGTATGACTTTGTCTAAGTTCTTTCACGTTCCTGAGCTTCAGTTTCTTTGTTGTGTAAGTGAGGAATCATAGTACCTTCATTATAGGGCTGGTGTGAGATTTAACTGAGGTAAATAAAGCATATACTGTGCTTAGCGTAATGCTCAATGCTCAGAAGGTACACAGTTATTATTCAAAGGTGTCTAAAATGCAGGCCAGCCCACAAAAGACT